>NW_007111566.1:746853-798273 GCF_000164805.1 Carlito syrichta
TTATTTGCTGGTTAGTGTAGTAGAAAGCCTCATTTATTCCGTTTGGTTTTTTTTTTTTTTCCTCCTAGAGGGGCTAAGAACTTGGTACAGCTAATGGACTACATATCACTGACTTTAATATAGTTTCAGGCAACTTACTGCTCAAACAATTTGGTGGTTTGATATTATGAAAAGCACCTATTTTTATTGAGAATGTAAGTTTAACTACTTGGGTGTCTTTTCAGAAAACAAGGTAGCTGCTAAAAGAAATTTCCTTCTAGAAAGGAAGACAGCCAGAGAGAGAGGAAGAAAAAGAAGGAAGGAATGAAGAAAGGGAGAGAGGGAGGGAGAAAAGGAGGAAGGGAGGGGAAGAGAAGGGAAGGGAGGAAGGGAAGAAGGAAGGAGGAGGAAGGAGGGAGACAGGGAGAGATTACATCAACACATACTGCTAACTTTTAACCCCTGGCCCAGCCCAGTGCTTTCCAATAGAAACACGTGAGTTGCACATGTCATTGTAAACTTCCTTGTAATTGCATTAAAAAAGTGAAATACCAAAAAAAGAGAGATGAAACTACTTTTAATAATATATTTTGTTGGCTGGGCTTGGTGGTTCAGCCTGTAATCCCAGAACTTTGGGAGACCAAGGCGTGTGGATTGCCTGAGCCCGCAGGTTCAAGACCAGTACAGCCAACTTGGTGAGACCTCATCTCTACAATAAATAAATAAATAAATTGCCACAATGTGACATTCTCCTGGATGTCTCTGCAGTGTGGGTCACATTGGATTCCCTACCCCTTGAAATTTTCTCCTCCCTTGATTTACGAAACTTGACATCTCTGGTGCTGTGCTTTCTCACTGCTGTCCAGAAGTTCTCTCTCTCGCCCTCTCTCCCTCTTCCTCCCTCCATTTCCCTCATCCTCTTCCTCCCCTCCTCTCCCTCTCCCTCTCCCTGTCCCTCTCAATCCGTATGGACAGTTCCCAGTCCCAAGCCCCCAGGGTGGCCCTGGCTCTTACTTGCAGTCACACATTCCCACTTTGTCCTGCATCCCCCAACCCCTTAAAACAAACTCTGGGCCAGCCATCATTTCTCCTGCTACCCATGCCAGCTCTCCCTTCCCTGACACCTGGGTTTTGTCCATGTCACTATCACTCCTGAACATATTTTATTTTATTTATTTTTTATTTTTTATTTTTTTTGAGTTGGAGTCTCACTCTGTCACCCAGACTGGAGTGCAGTGGCCGCTCCCGGCCACCGCAGCCTCGACCTGTTGGGTTCCGGTGATCCTTCCGCCTCAGCCTTCCGAGTAGCTGGAACTACAGGCTCGCGCTACCAGGCCCGGCTCATTTTTGATTTATTGTACAGATGAGGTCTTGCCAAGTTGTCCAGGTGGGCCCTGAACATATTTTAAATGGGCACTTACTCTGTGCCAGCTGCAGGTTGCAGCAGCAGACAAATCAGACAAAAAACCCCTGTCTTCACAGAGCCAGCATGCTAATGAGGGCTAGCAGACAATAAAATGTAACAAATAAGTAACATTTATAGTATGTTAGAAGATACTACTCACTACAGAGGAAAATGTAGCAGGATAAGGAGAATGGGGAGTGTAGGGAGGCGGCCTCAACAAGAAGGGGACACCGGGACAATGACTTGAAGGAGGAGAGAGTGTGAACCATGCAAATATCTGGGGAAGAGACTCTAAGGCAAGAGAACAGGTAAAAAGATCTCATGGCTGAGTATGTTCTATGTTTGAAGAGTAAAGAAACCATGAACCTGGAGTCATGTGAACAAGGGGAGGAAAGGAGGAAAGGTGAGCAGAAAGCAGTGGGGAGGTGGAGACCACCTAGGCCATTGTGAAGGCTTTGGTTGCCCAGGCTTGGAATGTAGGACTGTCTGTCCCTCCCATGCTGCTCCATTCATTCTGACCTCTCTTGATTACATTCTGTCTCTCCATTTTCTCTAATCCCCACCACCCTAGCATGAGTAAGTTACACTTCCTAAAGCACAGTAGTGGTCATAGCCTGATTTTCCATAACCTGTCCCAGCACCTTTTGAATAAGGTTTAAGACCTCTGATGAATCATTTACATCCGCCTCCCCCCAGCACCCCATAATCATCCATCCCTCCTTGCCGGCAACTGCACCTCCCTGCAGCCAGACCGGAGTCCTTGCAATTTCCTCAGCAAGGCTTGGGATCTCCCTAGCCCCTGTTGTCCCTGGCAGCTCAGGGAATAAACAGTCTCTTCCACAAATTCCTCCGTCAACCTGGGTCCCCTTCTGACTGGCATTTGTTTCTTTGAGCCCTCAGCATTTTGCATTTGTCTTCATGGGCACATTTGACTTGCATTGTAATTACCCTTGTCTTATCTCCTCACCTAACTATGTCCAAGGAACTTGCCTTTTTGGTCTGTGCAGACCTCATGTTCCTAGGGCTGTGCCTCTCCTAGAAGTATACCATGTATCTGTTGAATATTCTAGTGAATGAATGAATGAATGACAGTAATATTGTTAGCTGCAGTGTTATACAGCTATATGAGGATGCAGAGCTAGGCATGTTTTTTCTTTCCTCTAGTCTTCAAGAGTGAGTAGTATCTGTTTTATTATTAAAATACAATGTTTATAATTTTTTTTAAAAATTGCTTTTTTTGTAGTCATCAACCATCAGGCAGGCAAGTAAACTCTGAACCTGCCTCTTCAACTGTAAGATGGAGCCAAGCATTCTTATCTCATAGAGTAGTAGCGAGAATTAATAGTTGATCATTTGTGTAAGATACAAGGTACCTAACCTGGCACATGATAGGTGCTCAATAAAAGATAGATATGATGGCGCTGATGATAGCAATGATGGTGGTGGTAGTGATGATGACAATTATGACTTTCAAAGAGCTAACAATGAAGTGCTTAAAAAGAAGACGTTCTGCCCAGATGATTGAGGGATCACAGCTCTTGGTGTAAAGTAATTAAGTTTTCCCTTCATCTGCTGCTATTCACAAAAGCAAAGGTCATCTGATATATTCATAGAAGATTCCAGATATATCAATCATTCATTCCCACGTTTGAGACTTTGAGATAGATACATTTCATGCTGGACTACCAATGACTAAAAGGGAAAAAACTAGTTAGCACAGCTATTTGGTGTGATGAACTGTGTAAAACCGGTTTATTAGATGTGTGTGTGGTTTTCAAAAAGGAGAAATTATTTTCTATAATAGTTTTGCAGCATGATTATTATATACAATTTAGAAAATACCAAGAAGACAATAAAATCATGCATCATCCCACTGTTTAGGGACAATGACTATGTACATGTTGAGGTATCTTTCTTGCTTTATTTTTTCTTTCTAATAATTTGAAAAAATACAATGTATCCTCTCTTACTATGCTACTGGCTTACATTCATTTGAATTATTTTTCTCTATCAATGTCAAGATTGACATAATAACTATTGCTTTTCTCTCACATAAGATATGATATTTAGTACATTACTTACTTTCTCCTTCTCCCAACCATTCTAAGCTTTGGTTTATTTAGAAGAATTTGGGGTTTGAATTACTATTACTACTAACTGTAACTTTTATTTCAGTAATTATTTAAATATTTACATTAAGTTTTATAGCCAACTAGCAATAATTATTTAGATTTACTTTTAATTAATTTCATATTTTATTTTTTATTTTTATTTTTTTTTAATTTTTTTTGAATTGGAGTCTCACTCTGTCGCCCAGACTAGAGTGCAGTAGCTACTCCCGGTCATTGCAGCCTCGACCTGCTGGGCTCCAGCAATCCTTCTGCCTCAGCCTTCCAAGTAGCTAGAACTACAGATGCACGCTACCACGTCCGGCTAATTTTTTGATTTATTGTAGAGATGAGGTCTTGCCAAGTTGCCCAGGCAGGTCACGAACCCGCGGGCTCAGGCAATCCACTCACCTCGGCCTCCCAGAGCACGGGATTACAGGCTGAGCCACCGAGCCCGGCCGATTTCATATTTTAATACCTATACACTTGTACTGTATTTTCCCTTTAAGTTTTTTTTTTCTTACTTCATCTATCAGTTGATTAATGTTCTTTAGATAATTTTTTCAAGCAGGGCATGTAGGTCGTTGATTTTCAGAGGCTTAGATTGTCTGATAATTTCATGTGTGGGTGAACATAACTTGGCTGAATGTAGAATTAGCAATTCATAAACATTTCCCCTAAAATTATGCAGATGTTGTTCAGTTACTTTTGTTTCATGTAATGGAGGAGAAATCTAAAGGCATACTGACATTTATTTGAAGTCATTTTCCTGGATGCTGACATATTTTTTTTCCGTCTTCTTCTTCTTCTTCTTTCCCCTTGTAATTCAAAAAATTTGTTGAGGTAAATTTAGAATCTCAGGTCCCATTCTGGAGCTACTGAATTAGAATCTACATTTAGACAAGATCCTCGGGGGATTTACGTGCTTGTGAGTTTAAGAAGCTTTAGTGGCTCACTGTGCACCTAATTCTGAGGAATCACATTGTGTCCATAGATGTGGTCACAAAACAGAAACATAATGCTGCTGTTTCTGTGGGTATTCTGTGGCCCCAGCCTTGATGTCTCTCTGGATACACATTATCTTTCACCTCTTCTCTAGTTACTAACCAGATGGTGAATGTGTGTCCCCAGCACTGACCAGGAGCCCCTGGCCAGAGGCAGCGGCAGAGCCAGAATAGACATTGGGTGACAATTCTAAGACTTTATGGCTTCTGGGGCTCCAGAGACCTCAAGGACAATCTGAGCTGCATGGTCTCCAAGCTTGTGAGACACAAGCTCTTCTCTAGGCCTCACTTGCCCATCAACTTTCCAGAGAGACAAAATAGGATATAGTTGGAATGGGGACCTAAGCACATCCTAGGGTCCTCCACAGTCCTCACATGGCTATCTGTGCCAGCTGCGTGAGTTCAGAGAGCATACCTGCCTTGTTCATTCTTGTATCCGTAGTACCCACTGGCACATAATAGCCACTTGATATGTATCTGAACCTAAATCACAGTGCAGCAGAGAACCTGCATCATCTCAGACTTAAAAAGTACAATATGACTTAGTGAGAAATAAAGCTAAGACCCAAACTATTGATTGTGGCCACTGCTGCCTTCTAGAAGAATGGCATAATTCCTCTCTGCTGCAGACTGTTGCTTCTTTTGTTTTTGTTTTCTTAAGGCTCACAATTTATTTTACTTTTTTTATTGTTATGTTTCAGATTTTATTGCTGTAATCTGAAAAAATAACTTTTATTTATTTATTTTTATTTCATAGCTTTAAGAGGTACAGATAGTTTTGGTCTGGGCTTTAAGTGTACCCACCACCCCCACCTGTGCACATTGTACCCATTTGCTTCTTTCTTTTATCCTTGAGAATCCTTCAGTGGTTTGGTGGGCCAAGTGCTGGAGGGAGGAAACCCAGGCACCCTGGGCATACTCTGCCTGAGAAAGGATGAGATTAGAAAGCCCAGAAGCAAGTAGGAAGAACGTAAAGATTTCAGTGCTCTAAAATAAAAAGAGAAAGAAAAAAAAAAAAGATTTCAGCGCATCCCAGCAGAGATGGCAGGATGACCAGAGGGCAGGAGGCGGGAGAAATGGGAGTAAACCTGGGAGTAATAAGACCAGTTCCCAGGAGCGAAAGAGGCTCCAGCATCACAGCAGGAGATGGAGCGCCTGAGAAGGAAATTCACACATAGGTCACTGCTGCGTAATGTTCTGTTGGAACTCCGCCCCATCAGCCCACGCCTTCAGTCAAGTTGGCCAAGGGCCACCATCTTGTGATGCGGGGCCTTATGGAAAAGGAGCTGCGTTTGACATTTGGGTCGATGAGAGAAAGACAGAGAGAACAGGACCCACAAAAGGCAAACTTTTGAGTAAGAAAACAAACCAGAGAAGTCATTGAGGCATGGACAGGGAGCAGAATGCAAGTCTCAATCAGGAGTCTACAGAAATCTTGGAGAGGATACAAGCTGGCTCCGGGATGCAGAGTGGGGCTGGGAGCCAGTGAGCATCGCACCAGCAGGAAAGAGGGAGCCCAGAGGCTGGAAGATTTAGAGGCACCTGGTTGCTGTTACATGGGTTACATAAGGCTCTGCCCAATTCGCAGAGCCACCTCTGGCTTTCAGTGGAGTAAATTTTTAGTCTGTGGGAGCCACCAGCACATGACTGCGTCTTAGTCACAGTGTTGTAAAACCTCTCTGGAGATTCCTGGACCAAAGTGAGAATTGTCACTATAAAATGACAAATGAACCGGGATAACCAGGGTTGGATGACCTCCATTAGTGACCTGGGCTGCTTCCCATGATAGCAAAGCCCTCCCTACTTAAAGGGACAGAGGTGCCAATTACCCCAAAGGCCTGATGCAGAAGCCCACCAATGCTGGGGAGGAGGGACCTTTTCCAAGAAACTCACCTGAGTTGGGCTCTGTGGCTCTACGAAAAATAGGAGTAGTCACAGTGGTACAGTGAGAGAAAATAAATGATCTTATTACATGGCGAGAACTATTATTTCAGAGGGAAATTATACTCTAAAAACCAGATGGTTCCTTTGTTCCAATAGTGGCCTATAAATTCTCTATTTTTCTGTTCTGTGGAATTAAAATTGATTGAAATTGACATTTTTTAAAAAAGCATGAGTCAGTTGACAAGAAAATTGAGAAAACAAAACAGCCAGTGCTAACAGAGTTTTTTTCTCTTTATTTCTTTCCAAGAGTGAGTCCAGAGGTTCAGATAAGCTATTAAAAAAAAGAAGAAAGAAAGAAGGAAAGGAAGGAAGTCAAGGATCTGTTTTTAGAAGCCTGCAGCAGTTCCCCTTCTGAAGTCACTGTGCAGATTTTTGCACACACATTTTATCCAGCTGCTGTACATCTGGAATCTTGGCATTATCCCTCTGGTGCTCCATGCAAAAATAAAAAAAAAACACCTTTGGTTTTTCTGACCCATGTGGTTTCACAGCCTTTTCCAGGAGGTAAAATCCAGACTTGGGCTACAGAAAATTGCTGCTTTTGGCTTGAAAGTCATAGTTCAGCAAGTGGTGTGTTTCAGGGGAACGGGTGGGCCTGAAGATTAATTTGTATTTGCTGCCTCCTGGGGCTCCCAATCAGCCACTTGGCGCCCACAGCCATCAGCCTCTAGTGTTGCAAGGCTCACCAGGGGCAAGGAGGAATGTGGCACAAATGTCACCAGTGAGAGCAGCCTTGCTGTCTGGATGTCTTCTGCCTTGTGCAGTTTCTCTCAAATCACTGTCACATATACAAATCACCATCACATGTACAAAAAGGGTGACAACATACATTCATGTCTCCCACTGACCACAAATGCCTCCTGTCCCGGAGACTTGGAGGTAGCTGCACTTCGGTGCAGGTGGTCTCCCTTCTTCTCCCAGCCACACGCCCTACTCGAGCTGTTTCATGCCAGCTCTGCTGATGAACATGAAAACAGGCTGCAGGGACCAGTAGGGAACCCACTGACTCGCTAATCACGTTGTTTTACTCATTTCTCCAAACACAATGTACCTATGGAGAAAGGCCACCGGGCTCTAATGTAGTGAATCAGCTGAGTAGAGTCCTATTCCCACCCCTTAGTAGAAATGAGTCCCAAAGGATGCTGAGTTTTCCATATATAGGACTTTTAGAAATAAGGTGAAATTTTCGGTGGGGGTGGGGAGAGTAGTGCACAGATTTAAATAAATACATGCAGTATATGTGATGTGTCTTTGTTTCAATGCACAGTCCTGGGGCCCACGGCGTCTTGTGGATCATTAAAGTGCTTTTGAGAATGATGTCATCTTTGATGCAAAGTGGCAAATGAAAATCAAATGGAATTCCGTACCCAAACTGTATATGGTGCTCAGCGGACGCATCAGCAGATTCCAGCTCCACACAGATTCCTGCACAAGCCTGCCTCACTTTGCCTATGTGAATTCCATGCAGCAGCCACCGTCTGTGCCCTTCATCTTGCATAGAACATTTGCTGACTTTAAAAATAATAATAATAGACCAGGCACAGTGGCTCATGCCTATAATCCCAGAACTTTGGAAGGCTAAGGGTGCAGGATTACTCGAAGCCAGAAGTTTGAGACCAGCCTGGCCAAGATAGTGAGGCATTGTCTCTATAAAAATAAAAATAAAAATAAATAATAATCTTTCTAGGTAGTATTTCTCTTTTTTAATTATTATTCTTTTATAAGTCCTGGAGGACAGAATTTGTGCCCTTGGTATTCCCAGCATCAGTTCAGGGCCCTTGCTATAGAAGGCCTCAAAATAATTTAAAGAGGCAGAGTCATATATATGTGGAGACATGGCTTACCCCAATTGAGGACTGGTATCCTGCAGTAGGAAATGAAAAAGACAGCAGTTCAACTCAGCAAACACTGCTGATGCCTTCTTGGGGTCATGGCTAAAAGAGACTGTAACAGAGGAAGAGGTTCTCATCTCAGAGATAAATGTCATTGTCCTGGGCATTTGGTTATCATCGGTGTGAACTGTGGGCATGGATGCAGGAAGTGGAGAAAATCTGAGAAGCCACAGGAACCAGGGCTTGGAAATTATAGCCTCACCCTGGGTTATGGAGAAAAATAAGCTGGTGTACCAGAGCCAGCTATTAAATGTTCAAGAAAACTGCAGGAATTGTGAGAGCCAGTTGTTAAACCATTGAACCTGGCTTAACTTGAAATTGGCTGTGGCAGAAGTATGTACACCATGGAAATTGGTAAACACTACGAATCAGAGTTCCTCTCTTACCTCATCCAACCCGAGAACTGGTTTACTAAAATACTACTGGTAGCACCTGACTGTCTGCAAACAGGCAAGAGTAGTTTGGGAGTAAAAGCTTCAAATTGATTATGACCTTAAATGGCCTCATTGCACAAAACCTCTGCCAACAACAGTCCAGGAGGCTGGACTTTACCTGGAGCTAATGGAGCTAAGAATCTTTGATCCCTTCTTGGTCTTGTCAGCTACATCTGCCCACCTGCCACCACTTACAGTGACAGCTTTTCTTACAAAGAGCTACAATATGCATGCACATGTAATATGCGCTGCGAATTTGTAAATATCTTTCATTATGGATCCCCAGAGCGCTGCACATGAACTAGATCAACTATTGTTCCCAAGAGTTGTCACCCAATGAAAGGAGTAGAACCAGGAATTACTGCAGATGTCTGGGGTCTCTATGCGTGACACTTTCCTCTTGAATTTTTGCTGCCTTTATTTGCTATTCTCTGTCTATAATGTTCCTTTGGTTGACTGTTTCTCATGGTATTACGTTCTGTTGTACACTAATGTTGCCCATATCCAGCTATGATTTCTCCCAAGTTCCAGTTTATATCCAATGTCCTTCTTGATGTCTCCACTAGGACATCCAATGAGTATCTCAGAAACATTAACTCAATTTGTGTTACTTCTCTGTTTTTAATGACTTCCCATCTCACCTCAAATACAAATCCATGAAACGGTCTGGTGTATATACCCAAACAGTCACTTCTCTGTCCTCCTGTCTCACTGCCCTCTAGAGTCCTTGCCATGCTGGTCTCCTTTCTGTCTACCAAAGATAGGGTCCACCATAGGAGAACTTGCTGTTCCATCTTCCTGAAACGTTCTCTCACCAGGTGAATTCATGGCTTCCACCCTCATCCCTTCCAAGGTTAAGGAGGCCTTCCCTGGCCACCTTATCTTAAATGACAACCTCCTTTCACTCTTCCCCTTTCCTATCCCTCATCTTGTCACTTCTTAACTACTATATCTTACAGACTTTCTCACTTTCCTGTTTGTTGTTTTCTTCCCCGTACAACATAAGCTCCTTTCGGGTAAGGATTTCAGTCCAGCTTGTTCACTGATGCTCCTAGTACATAGTAGCGGCTCAGCAAATACCTAGTAAATGAAAATCTCAATTTTTGTCCTCAGCCTGCTCCTTTTCCAGTCTTTGTCTCTGCTAATGATGCCCCCATTTCCACCACTGGAGCTTGAGATAAAACCCTTCATCCTTTACATCTAACCCATTGGCAGTGCAGATAGCTTGCCCATCAAAATAGATCCTCAGCCACCTGTCTCCCATTCTCTACAGTCACCATAGCCCAAGACACTGTCACTCCAACTGAGCAATTGCAATTGCCTCCCACCTGGTTTTGCTGCTTCCAGGCTCACCCCCTCTCATATCTGCACCTCCACCCCTTCCCACACATACACTGTCAGAGTAATCTCAAAAACATCAAACACGGCACTTGACTCCTCAGATGAGAATCTTCCAAAAGCTTCTCACCTCACTTAGAACAAAATCCACGCTACTTGGCCTGGCCACCACTGGCTTCTCCAAACTCATCCCTGCCACTTTACCTGTTTGCTTCAATCACATTCGTTCTTTCACTCCACACTATGTGTTCAGGGCCAATGATGTGGCGGGGTTGCTCCAGGTGCTTGGGATATATCATAAGACAAAACGGAAAAATATTTACATGCTTGTAGGGCTTCCATTCTACTGATGGGAACAATTAGCAAGCAATAAGCAGGATCATAATTGATTATATAGCATATAAGAAGGTGCTAATGCTGTGGAAAATAAAGTGGCATTAAAGGGGAACTGGAAGTATTGAGTTGAGGCTAGAGAGGACAGGCTGCTGTATTAAATAAGTCCACACTGAGGAGGCAGGATAGGAGGAAAGACAGGGAGGTGAGCCACCCTGGGCGTCTGCTGTTGCTAGAACAAGCTGGGGTGGGCTTGTACTGTGTCCACTCAGGGAGCTGGAGCGCCATTTCTCAGAATTCCTCTCATTGCGTAGTTTCAGATTAGCGTGGCCCACGAGACACTGTACGCATGATTTGGAAGGCAGAAACAAAGCAGCAACACATTTTTGTTTAGCAAGGAAAGTGGACATGGGCCACCAGGTGCTGTTACAGCACATTCAGGCTGCTGCTCACCTGTCAGCTCGTTCTGTTGGACAGAGCTGGACCAGAGCTCCTCTACTTCCCACCAGACCTCTTTCTCCAGCTCCTCCAGCTCCTGGCCAGGTGCACACTCAGCCCTAGGCAAAGCATACCAAGGTTGGAAGCTTGAAGGTGGTGAAAGACCAATGAAATTCTAGCTCATTCTTTTTCTGTTTGTTTTTAGTAGTAGGAGTCTCACTTTGTCACCCAGACTGGAGTGTAGTGGCACGCTCATGGCCACCACAGCCTCGACCTGCTGGGCTCAAGTGATCCTTCTGCCTCAGTTTCAAGAAGCTGGAACTACAGGCATGCGCCTCCACACCTGGATAATTTTTTGACTTACTGTAGAGACGAGGTCTCGCCAAGTTGCCCAGGCTGGTCTTGAACCCCTGGACTCAGGCAATCCTCTCGCCTCTGCCTCCCGAAGTGCTGAGATTACAGGCATGAGCCACCACGTCTGGCTTCTAACTCATTCTTATCTTCACTTTCATCACTTCTGCACCCTGCTGGCTTCAGAGGTAGAAACAGCAGTCACATGCAGACTCGCTAACCAGTTCCCAACATCCACCAAACAACTAACTAATGAATTAAATAAATAAATGGATTCTATAGCATTTATTATAGAGATAATATTTGTTTTATTATACTTACTATGTACAAAATAGCTGGCTTCCCATTTAATCTATGGTCTTATGGCACCATCTTATAAAAATCATATCTAAGTATCTAAGTTAGAAGCCTCTGTGATCACTTCCTATCCCTTTACCTATTTTATTTTCTTTATGACATATAGTACTCTCTCAAGTCATATATATATATATATATATATATTTTTTAATTTGATTACTTGTTTAACGGGGCCTATCTTATTCATTGCTCTCTCTAGTGCCTAGAATAGAGCCTGCACATGGCAGGAATTCAAAAAGTAATAATGGATAAGTGTGTTTGAGGTCCTTTATTTTTGGTGGCTGGCAATAGATTTCTGAATTCCAAAATAAGTAAAAAGGGTTTTTCAACTACAGACATTTTGAATGCAAATCTCATAATAGTGTAATGGAAAACCCCAGCAATTATTCATAAATGGAAATCAAACAATTTTTATTGATTACACTTTTTATTACTTTTTTTACGCTTTTATTACCTTGAATTCAAATTTTAAAAGCACAACTAAACCAAAAGCAAACTTTTTATTGTAACCTACTGTTCATTTTACCAGAAAAACTTTCCTGTTCTTCTTGGTGATAAATACTGAAACAGTTTCAAGGTATCTCTTCTGTTAGTAAACTACACTCAACTCTAAGGCACATCTAAGCCACGTCTGAGTAAAAGTTAACTCTTGGTACTACCTCTCTCTCAAACAGGAAACTGAAGTGAAGTTTTTTTCCTAGCAAGGAAATACAGGATTAGGAGAGTCTAGAAATTTTACTAAATCAAACAGTACTTTAAAACAAATGTTTACATTTAGCATTTTAACCATTTCAAACCAAAGAAACTTCTGAGTCAAAATGTCTTTTGCCAATTCTGCAATAAACCAGGAATCCTAATTTTTGTCAGATAACCCACCTCAATTGTCATTAATCATTCTTTCTGGACCTTAGGCTGATATTTTCTCACCTTACTTTTCTTTTCTGTATAGTCTGTGCGCTGAGCATCCTACCCAGCTGTAGTCCTGCACTAGAAGACTCAGTGCTTTCTTACTATGGCCTCTCCTGGCATCATCTTCAGTTCTCTCTTAAACATAATTGTTTGTTCATACATTGAACCAGTATGTATCGATCCTCTCCTGTGTTCCAGAGTCTGGTTCAGTTTCAAGGTCATTTCCTTGGAAGAACTCCTTGCTTTTTTGACCTATAAAGTGCTGCACCATTAACCCCAAGCAGCAAGTCTAGCCTTTGCTTGGTTTCCTGAACGTTCTCCCTCAGATCTTTTGGTGTGTAAACACTTCCTGCTGCTATTCCTACAATTCTCAGCACTAATTTCTTTTTGTCTTTGGTTAAGTGCTCTTCCTTCCCATTTTTGTCTCTGTCCTTTTAAAACTGGTGAGCATCAGAGAATTTCCTGTGCGGTCTCTGGTTTTATTAGCCGCCTTCCCCTCTTCTTCTGGAGAAGAATCATTTGCAATTGCAGATCCAGAGTGACACTTCTAAGTGCCTCTCAACTCTCTTGAGACATCATTCATTTGAAAGTCCCTGACCAAGACATCTGGTCTATCTCTCCTCTAATCTTTGGAAAATCTACCTCCCTACAGTCTAGAGTGCATGTTTAGCTACAAAATGTTCTCCCCTTGGCCATCATGGATTCAGAACTGGATTTTGGATCCAAGCAGCCATGGATGTGAATGGGCCCAGAATGTTCCTATCGCCTATTGGCAATATCACTTCACTTCATTTGTACCTCAGTTTTCTCATCAGTACAAAAGGGAACTACTCTAGAGATTGCACTTTCCAAAGATGGTCACACCAATAAATTAAATGTGTGTGTGTGCTTCATCTTATATGCTTCTCTTATGATGTGATATTGACACTCTTTAGGCAGGCAGGAGAAAGCTATGCAACTTCTGAGACTAAACCATAAAAGGCAACATGGCTGCTGCCTTGTTCTTTCTCAGAACATGTGCCTTTGGAATGGGGTTGGTAAATTTAGCAAATAAAAATACAGAACACCCATTTAAATTTAAATCTCAGAAAAACAAGCCATTTTGTTGTATAAGTGTATCCCAAACATTGCATTGGGCATGCTTCTAATGAAAAAGTATTGATCATTTCTCTGAAATTTAAATGAAGTGAGTGTCCTACATTTTATCTGGCAATCCAGAACCACCAAGTAAGAAGTTTGAATGCCGTGCAGCTATCAGTTATTCCAGTTCCTCAGGCACCAGACATGTATGCTAAGAAGCCTTTAGGAACATTCTGGGCCCATTCACAGTCTGCCTGCAAACAAGGAGAGACCCCAAACCAGAATTCCTAGATGAGCCTGATCAACCCTCAGAAGCATAAAGGATATTAATAATAGATTATTGTAACTGATTTAAGCCACTAAATGTGGATGTAATATCTTTTGCAACAATAGATAACTAATACAAATATCTACTTCATAGAATTATTGCATTATTTTAAAAACATAATGTAATTAGGCACCTACCATGGCGTCTAGAACAAATATGAATTCTCTTTGTTCTCCCCCCAATGCATGTATGACACTTCGTGGTCTCTTTCCTTAAGATTACTTTCATTTCCACAAAATGAATTTCTCTTTCTTGGTTGGAACTGAGTCTTAACGGTGTCAGCAGGTTCCCCGAAGTGCTTTCATGAACTAATGGGTGATTAAACCAATGGCAAAATAAGAGCTGTCAGACCCTCCATTTATGGCTGAGACCCCTAGCATAATGTGGGGAACTGAAGTCTCCTCCCAGCTCAATCTCGTGCTCCTGCACCAATCCTTTGGTCAGCTCTGGGAACTGATTTTTATTTGACTACAGTATGGTCCCACAAAACCACAGCTGTTCATTTCTCTTTTTATCTTTGCACAGACTCTGATGAGCTTCCACCCATACATTCATGAGTTTCCGTGAAGATGGTCACAGATTGTTATTTATTTATCTGCTTGTTTTCCTGTTTCCTGCTGGGTGCTGATGCCATGATTTCATGGTCTTTACATTTCCTGATAATTTGGTCTCCCAAGAGCCCCATAGATTGCTACCTACCCCATCCCAACTTCAGTCAGGTCAATGTTATGATCAGATCTGGTTTTCCTCTCGACACATATTCAGACCTGCTGATGATCACTCAAGGCAGAGGTTTAGGACCTTACGGTAGGCTGAAGAACAGCTCCTCACCCGCCCAAAGTTGTTCACATCCTAATTCTTGGAACCTGTAAATATGCTACCTCACATGACAAAAGGGACTTTGTAGATGTGATTATGTTAAGGATCTTTAGATGGAGAAGTGATCCTGATTTACTTGAGTTACACAGTGGGCTCAATGGGATCTCAAGCGTCCTTATAAAAGGCAGGAGGAGGGTCAGAGAGAGGTGGCGATGTGCTGATGAAAGCGGAAGTTAGAGGTTCCTTCTCTGGAGCTTCCAGAAGAAAAGCTGGCACCTTGGCTTTAGCCCACTGAGACTAATTTTGGACTTCTAACCCCCAGAATGCTAAGATAATAAATTTGTGTTGCTTTAAGCCACCAACTTTGTGGTCATTTGTTGCAGCAAGAGGAAGCTAGTAGAGACTTAAATGAGTTTCATGAAATTGTGCATAGGGATAGGGGAACTCTAACCATTTTCAGTCAGAAAGGTCATTAGTATGTTATAAGTGTATTTCTCTTTACTTATTGTCTTATCTCCTTTCCTAAAGAGTTTAAGATGACACATTAAGAAACAGACTCTCTATTTTTATTTGACCCAAATGAGCTGTAGTTTTTGGGGAGAAAAAACTACTGACTTATGTGTGGGGGCTAATTATCTTAGAGTTCTGGAGGTCAGAAGTCCAAAATCAGTCTCAATGGACTAAAATAAAAATGTCAGCAGGACTGCATCCCTTCTGGAGACCCCAGGGGGGAAGAGGCTTTCTTGCCTTTTCCAGCTTTTAGAGGCTGTCCACATTCTTTAGCTCCTAGTCCCATGTCCCTCTGACCTCTGCTTCTATCAAACATCTCCATCCCTTTCTGACCCTCCTGCCTCCCTCTTGTAAGGACCCCTGTGAACACGTTGGGCCCACTTAGATAATTCGGGATAATTTCTCCACTTCAAGATCCGTTGCTTGATCACATCTGCAAGGTCCCTTTTGCCATGTAAGGGAACGTATTCACATTCCAAGGATTAGGCAGTATGATGGCTTATGTTTAGAAAGGAGAAGGGAATCCACCAGAACTTAATCCCACTGTGTCTGCATTCCCAAGATTCCCTGGATTATAACATTCAGGATTAAATCTGTCTCTGCTTAATAGTGAGAAAAACACAAGACACACGTCCGTGATAGAGACTTCTAGCTTCACCAAACCCATTTTCTCTTCTTCCTGGGCACCGTCTAGACAACATTTCTAGGACTATCTTGCTGCTGCGTCTGGCCTGTGACTGAAGTATCCAGTGGGTTGTGAGTGGATTAAGTGGCCACATCCAAGATGCCCTTGCCCCCAAACCTCCTAGGCATGTTACTCCATGTTCTTTACCCTCCCATTGGTTTGATGCAGATAAACAGGACAATGTTGGAAGCCATATGTCAGGGATCCAAAAAGTGGAAGGAGCCTGGGTTCCTGAATCCCTGCTTGGAGGAGATTGCCAGTCAATTCACAGCATTTGTTTTGGGCTTTATGTCAGCCACAAATTAACTTCTATTGAGTGACAAATTATACACTTTGGAGTTGTTTATCATGGTAGCTGGCATTACCTTAAGGTGACCCGCAAATCCCAAATATTTTGAATAAGCACAGCCTATTTTGCAGCCAGGAACACCACCGGATTGATGCTACCTGTAAAAGGCTGACTGGGGCTTAAGTTTCACTATGAACACAGCAGGTTTTAGAAACATGCCTAGAAGAATGGTTCTTTGAAGGTTTTCCTGGATCAGTCCAATTAAAGCCACTGCTGATGCAACAAACCCTTCTTTCTGTGCATTACATAACTTATATTGACAAAAACAGCACAGTTTTAATATTTTCACTGTAGTCTAAATCTGAATGAGGAAATCACTTAATACCCTTTGACACTGTCAAAATACAGTTCTCTGGACACAATCATTTAAACATTCCTTAGTGTCCAAGAAAAACACCATCCCAGGATTGTACACTTGTCTCTAGACCTAAGATTGGGGTGACCAATCAGTTCAGTTTGACTGAGGGGTTTCCTGGAATGTGACTTTTAGTTTCAAAAGAGGAACAGTCCCAGCAAATTGAGAAGAGTTGGTCACCCTACGTGATACCATGCTGTTAGAAGCAAGTCCAAATATATGGCTAGAAACCCAGAAGAGCCGGGTGTGGTGGCTCATGCCTATAATCCCAGCACTTTGGGAGGCCAAGGTGAGAGGATTGCCTGAGCACACGGATTTAAGAGCAATCTGGGCAATTTGGTGAGACCTCATCTCTACAATAAATTAAAAATTAGCCGAGTGTGGTGGCGCACACATGTAGTCCCAGCTACTTGGAAGGCTGTAGTCAAAGGATTGCCTGAGCCCAGCAGGTCAAGGCTGCTGTGGCTGTGAGCACGCCACTGCACTCCAGCCTGGGTGATAGAGTGAGACTCCAACTCAGAAAGAAAGAAGGAAAGAAAGAAACCCAGAAGAGATCAAGAAAAGGGACTTTTCTCCTTCTACCAAGAAGGTTACACTCTCAATTTGGGAAATGGTAAGCTCCACTACTGAGTGGAAAAAAATCCCAGTGTCTCAGTTCAACCAGTAGTTGTATCCAGGCCCTCACAAAAGCCAAAGGCAGACGCTACAGTGAGACAGGTTGGGAATGTGTCCCCAGTATTCACTCTTGCTCAGCAGGGCAGGCAGGTCACACTGAAGTCTGTAAGGACAGTTCCGTAGCAGAATGAGAAGGTGGGTGGATGCAATGGCAGCAGGGATGGACTCTGTCACAGGAGGCTGCAGCTGGGGTACAGGAGGGAGGGAGCGGGCCCTGCACATGTGGTATAATTGCCTGCTCTTCTGCCTGGAATCTCCCTGTTATTCTAACTCACATACACTTGTTAATCAGTTCATGTGATGTTCCTGGGATACTGGGCTGTTCACTCATCAATGTGTTTCCTACCCCCAGGGCTACCCAACCCACCTCAATGACATCTTTGAGACTAACTTACAGGAATGAAAGACTGTTATCGCCCTAATAAAAATTAGAACAGGCACTGTGAGGTAATGCAGTTATTTCCCAACTCCCTGTCTTTTCTATGCCACTGTCACTATTTTGGTCATGTCCCAATACTTCCTACACTATTTATTATTTACCACAGATTTTTCTTTATATTGCCTCATTTTGTAAATGCAAAGAATTCTATTTTTAAAGTAAATTGTATGTCATCAACATAAATAGAAAACCTGTATTGCTTGACAGAAACATAACAATCATAAAAAATTAAGTACAATGAAAGCCAAGTATTATTAAATCCCTGCTTGATGTAGTTTTAGATGGAAGACTCCGTGTTTCAAGTCTGCTGTGTTTTGAATTAAAAGGGACATTAGCAGAAATTGAGAGATGCTGTGGACATACTAATATTATATTGAGACTTTCTCCTTAGTTAACTGACAGGAATTGAAAAAAGAATGTAGCATTCTCACTCTGAGATGTACTATTATTTAAACTCTATGTTTGTCACCACTGAAAATTATTTCATGCCAGGCGCGGTGGCTCAAGCCTGTACTCCCAGCACTTTGGAAGGATGAGGTGAGAGGATTGCCTGAGCTCAGGGGTTCGAAACCAGCCTGGGCAACTTGGTGAAAACTTGTCTCTGCAATAAAAAACAAAGAATAAAAAAATTGGTAGCATGCACCTGTAGTTCCAGTTACTCAGAAGGCTGAAGCAGAAGGACCGCCTGAGCCTAACAGGTTGAAGCTGTGCTGGCCGTGAGTGTGCCACTGCACTCCAGCTTTGGTGACAGAGTGAGACTCAGACTAAAAAAAAAAAAAGAAGTTGGAAATAAAGCATTTGCAAACCTATGCTACCAAGTATACAGAATAATAAACTACCAAGACTAATTTCTAAAAAGTAGAAAATTATCTCACAATCAGTGGGTAATTTGATCTCATTTTAAATGAATTATCTAAAATGGTCCTCAACATGGCCTGATATTCCAATTCCCTCTCTCCTCAGTAAGCATATTTTCCCATTGAACAAGATAATATTCTCAAATCTTTTCCCCTCTACTCTCTCTACACTAAGGTTCTCAATTGCTGATCTTGTCTCACACACATATTCAAAAAAAAAAAAATAAACAAGAGAAATGTCATCATGCTTCCACTCTTAAATCTCTGTGCCTGTTGGCATTCTCACACCTTCTCTCTTTTTCCTCTTATCACTGATCAAGGGTTCATCTGCCTATCAATGGCCAACCTCCATCAACTCAAGCTTCCTGCTCCCCTTCTTCCTGCCTCCTCAAAATCTTTACTTCTGTCTCTCTGTTTCTGTCTCTCTTTCTCTCTCTGTCTCTCTCTCTCTTTCTGTCTCCAGCCTTCATTAGTGTACAAGTATACTCATACCTCCTAAAGAAAACCTCTCTTTTTACCCCTCTCCAGCTACATCATTTCTCTGCTCCTTCTCGCATCCAAACTTCTCAAAGGAACTGTTGACATGTTCACTGTGTCCCTCTCCCTTCCAATTCTTAAGCCACCATAATCCAGCTTTTTCTCTTCCTCCACTGTCCTTTTTCTGCAACTGTGCCAGTCAAGATGTCTAGTTTCTTACCTTCCTCTGAAGACGGTCTCCTTTACTGTGACACTCACGTTCTTGACTTTCCTTCTACTCTGCCTGCCTCTTCTGAGTCTCTTTTGCACGACCCGCTTCCTCCATCCAACTTCTAAATGTTGGAGCCCACCAGGGCTTGGCCTTGAGCCTTCTACTCTCCTCCCTCTACTCTCTCTCCCGAGGGGAGCTTGGAGAGTTGAAAGTATCATCTATAGGCTTTAAATGCCCATTCCTCTCCAGCCTGACCCATACCTTTGAGTTGTCCTTGGCATGCACAGATGTTCATTTAGTATCTACATTTGGGTGTCTTATAGGCATCTTTGATTTAATTTATCCAGAAATGAACTTGAGAATTTTCTTTCTACACCTGTTATTCCCTAGTCTCCCTCTTCTTAGTGAAGGGCATCACCATTCACCTAATTCCTGAATCAGAAACATGGAAGTAATGCTTGATTCTGTCTCTCCTTCTGTCATCTCCTATAGTTACCCCCCAAATATAAACCCAGTCCACCCTCTTCTCTCCATTTGCACCATTTCCTCCCTAATCCAAACCACCAACATCTCTTTTCTGGACTGTTGCAATAGGTCCAGTATCTCCAATACTCTAGAATTAACTTTTTAGACATATATGGCACTTCCTTACTTGAGGCCCATCTGTTACTTCCCAGTGGATATAGAATTAAACTCAAAATCTTTACTGCCAAGCCTGCTAAACCCTACAAGACCCACCTCTATCTCTTCAATCCCACAAAATTTTTCTTTCAATCTCTCTGTCGCTTAGGCTAGAGTGCAGTGGCACACTCATAGCTACCTCAGCATAGACCTGCTGGGCTCCAGCGATCCTTCCGCCTCAACCTTCCTACTAGCCAGAACTATAGGTGCGTGCTACCACGCCCAGCTAATTTTTTTTTTAATTTATTGTAGAGACGAGGTCTCACCAAGTTGCCCAGAATTCTTGAACTCAGGCAATCCACTTGCCTCAGCCTCCCAAAGTGCTGGGATTATAGGCTGAGCCACTGAGCCCGGCCCCATTAGCTTTCAAAAACAAATGGCTTTGAATGAATTAATGAATAAAATATCAAGACTTACAAGATAGTAAACCTTGATAGAAGGTTTTCAGATAAAAGTTTTTAGAAGAATTAAAAGCTTTTACAGGGAAAATACATATAAAAATAAAAATGTGCACTTAGAACAATTGAAAAGAGTTTATTTTAAACTTTCCCAAAAGTACTTGGATGATACACGTACTCATTCCTGAGAATTACAGAATTATTTGGTTTGAAACAGTATTTACATTGACTTACCTGAGAGAGTGCACATCAGTTAGTCACACACATACACACACATACACACACACACACACAAACACACACACACACACACACACACACTGAAAACACTGTCAATATTCCTAGAAAGGAAAAATGAGAGGAATCTATGCCAATAAAAGAAAAACTATTTTTCATAATAAATTAGAAGATATTTGTGTACTGCATCTTTTTTTTTTTTTTGAATTGGAGTCTCAGTTTGTCACCTAGGCTGGAGTACCGTGGCATGCTCCCAACCACTGCAGCCTCCACCTGTTGGGCTCCTGCAATCCTTCTGCCACAGCCTTCCAAGTAGCTGGAACTACAGGCATGCGCTACCACGCCCGACTAATTTTGATTTATTGTAGAGATGAGGTCTCGCCAGGTTGCTCGGGTGGGTCTCAAACACACAGGCTCAGGCAATCCTCTCGTCTCAGCCTCTCAAAGTGCTGGGATTACGCGCTGAGCCGCCGAGCCTGGCCTGTACTGTATCTTTTAGCCACAGGTTTGGTAGGAGTGTCTGAATTGATTGCCCAATAGAGTGAACTATAGTTATAAGTAGGGTTTTAAGGGTCACCTGCTGGAGTTATATATAAAGAAATGTTGGGTCAAATATTGAAGAAAATTATGATATCATAATTAGAAACTACTGTTACACAAAAGGTTAAACCATATGACTTAGAAATTCTACTCCTAGATACATACCAAGAGAACTGAAAACACACGTCCGCAAAAAGATTTGTATACAAATACCCAGAACAGTATTATTCATAATAGCCAAAAAGTGGATACAACCCATATGTCTATCAGCTGACGAATGAATAAATAATAGAATAGAGTATTATTCGGCAATAAAAAGAAATGAAGTGCTGATACATGCTACAACATGGATGAACCTTAAAAAGACTTAGTGAACTCTGTTTAGCAATTCATTTACAAGGGACCACAGATTACATTATTTCTACTCACATGGCATGCCCAGAATAGGCAAATCTATAGAGACAGAAAGTAGATTGGAGGTTGCTTAAGGCTGGAGATGATGTTGGGGGAGGAGGGCTGCAGAGTGATGACTAAGGAATCCAGGGTTTCTTTTGGGGATGCTGAAAATGTTCTGTAATTGATTGTCATGATTATTGCACAACTTTGTGAATATACTAAAGGCCATTGAATTGTATTTTTTATATGGATGCGGTATGAACTCTATTTCAATAAATATAATAAATATTTCAATAAGTGCAAACTCTATTTCAATAAAGTTGTTAAAAGCAATAATCATAGCCTCCTTTCCCTAAATTATTTCTTTCCATTTTTAAAGGAGGATTCAGAATATTAAATTAATCAATACTGTGTTGTTAAACGCCCTCATAAATATTTAGGGTTTTTTTAATGACATGAAAATCAAAAAACAGAATTGATTAAACAGTGTTTATAAACTGGTGGATTACATTCCTGAAACTTTTATTCATGTATTCATTTGTAATTGTCTTCCTTGGCCTTCCTTTAGAATGAAATTTTAACATTAGTTAAGGAGTTTGCCATTTCAAGGCTGTCTTGGTCAGTTTTGGCTGCTATAACAAAGTACCATAGACTGGATGGCTTTTAAATAACAGAAATTTGTTTCTCACAGTTCTGGTAGCTGGAAGTCAAGATCAGGGTGCCAGCATGGTCATGTTCTGATGAGGGCTTTCTTCCAAGTTAAAGACTGACTGTTGACTTCTTGTATCCTCACGTGGAGAAAAGAAGGTGGGAAAGTTCTCTGGGGTCCCTTTCATAAGGGCACCATTCCCATTAATAGGGCTCTACCCATGTGTTCTAGTCACCTTCCAAAGCCCACACCTGCTAATACCATAACATTGGGGGTTAGAATTTCAACACATGGATTTGGAGGAGGATACATTCAGTCCACCACAAAAGGCATTTTCTCTACCTTCGAGTGTTTGTCTGGCTGTGTCCTCCAGAAGACAGAGCACTCTACCTGTTAGAGGTATTTCACCACCTCTCCTGACTGGGTATCCTTTTCTTTTACGTTTTAAAGTATTTGCATTGATTTCTCACTTATGGATAAAATGTTACTGATCAAAAATTATGCTCTTACAATGGAGGTGTTCAATCACTATGGCAGGGTGGTCTTGACCATGTACTTCTTGTCACCCACTCAACTGTAGCCAAGCTCTCTGGAATGATCCGAACTTGACCTTGAGACAATGACAGCCCAAGCATGTTATTAACTTAATGTCATGTCAGGGTTGTGACCAACAATAGCCATAATTGTGTCCAAACAGTCTTAATAGTCAACAATGTCAAACAAGATTCTCAAGAGTACATTGTGCTGGTGAAACTGAATTTGATGACATTGGCTGCTCTTTCCAGCAAGCATCCTAGATTCATTTTTATTTGGAATTTTGCTCCTCTAAGTGTTTCTGTAGGAGCGTTTTACATTTCAACTTTGCAGAGTTTCTGTATTAAAGGTTGATAATCACTTTAATGGCATGGCTGCTTCCCTTTTGGCTAAGGAAAGTGACTTGTTTCCAAAGTTGTATGAATATGGTGTTTTCTACCTGCACAGGGGTGACTTTTTGAAAGAATGCCAGAGATCAAACTCATTATTAATAAACAGACAAAACAATATTCCCCAGAGTCATTGCAAACATGTATTTCATGTCATGGTCATAGATTTTACTTACTTTGAGTTAAATTATTGTTGCACAATCACACGTTGACTCATGCAGTACAAAGACATATAATTCTGAATAATCCAAAACAGAAGATGCTTAGGCCAATGACAGGGGTTGTATGTATGAAACACAAATGTGACAATTCCCACAGAATCTTAACTACTGCACTCACAAGAAAATGGCCACAATAAATATATAAAATATTACTTGTACTGAATGACTTAATTGTCCCTAAGTACTAATGCTTTCAATGTTAACACCAGGAAGTGTGTCACTAGCTTTTGTTCTGTTTGTAGTTTAAGTCTTCCATACAATAGCAACCTGGGAACATATTTTATTGGGGAAGAAGGGTAATCTATTTCTTTCCGCAAAACTCAAACCAAGATGAATTCAAAGTTTCCCAAAATAACTGTTGTGTAGATATAAACAAGCACTGAAATCCAAGGCATGGATCATTCATCTTTTTTTTTTTTTTTTTGAGTTGGAATCTCACTCTCTTATCCAGACTGGAGTGTAGTGTCACGCTCCCGGCCACCGCAACCTCAATCTGCTGGGCTCCGGTGATCCTTCCGCCTCAGCCTTTCAGGTATCCAGAACTACAGGTGCACACTACCACGCCCGGCTAATTTTTAATTTATTGTAGAGACGAGGTCTTGCCAAGTTACCCGGGTGGGTCTCAAACCCGCAGGCTCAGGCAATCCGCTCGTCTCGGCCTCCCAAAGTGCTGAGATTACAGGCTGAGCCACCAAGCCTGGCCTACTCATCTTTTTGAATAAGCTATCAGGAACATTAAAGCATTGGAGAATGGGAGCCGCTGGGTTAGAAGATGAGTCTGCCCAACTCTGGACACATGGCAGCAAGCAGGGGCAGGGTCTGGCAGTGACACAGGTACATATGACAGGTAGGGAAGATTTTCTAATGAGACAAAACGTAAATATGACAGTGAATGATTGAGCTCAGACACAGATTCCAGCAAAAAGAAAGGTCTGCATTTCTATCTCGAATCAATGACAAACAAAACAAACTCACCAACCTGGGGTCTCTGGAAGGAGCAGTGGGCTGAAAACTGTTGCTCAGTCATGTTCTTAACACCCGAGACAGCCGCAGACCCAGTCCAACATCAAGGACCAAAGGTCAAGGACCTCTGGACATCTTTTAATAACACCCTCTCCCAAGAGTGCTATACTAGACCTTCTCTATGCCACCCAAACTAACTCACTTTCTTTTTTAAAAAAATTAATAACATTGGATTTTCTTAAATATAAGAATAACATGCATTATAGAAAAAAAACCAGAAAAGTGTCAACAAATTAAATTACCTGTACTCTTTCTGCTCTGAAATAATTATCATTGACATTTTAGCATTTGCCTTTACAATTGTCTTCTATAGTGATATGATTATGACATGATGGGAACCATGATGAATATTCAATTTTGTGTACTGCTTTTTCACTTTTAAAAATGTTTATTTTAAAGACATAGGATACAATTCAGGGTTAGGCATACCAATGGCCACTGTACAGGTAAAGTTTGGGTCTCACTTTGGTCCCCACTTCACCTGGTTTGAGATCAGGTATCCTTATTAATGAAGTATGCCCACCCCCCACTCCTCCCCTGGCAGTTTCCCACTACTGCCTGTCCCTTGCTTGTAGTATTATGATCATTGTTCAGGGTGCTTTTTCACTTTTTGAAAATCACTTGATAGTATATTGTGAGCATTTCCCCTGCATCCTTAAAATCCTTAACAATGCAACTCTTAATGACTACATAATATTCTCTTATACGAATGTATCATAATTAACTATACCCCTAATGTGGGCCTTTAGATTGTTTTTAATTTTTCATTATTAGGAAGGGTTCTGTGATGAACATTCTTTCTACCTTATTTTTAACAACCCCATGGGGGAATCTTTGTGTTCAGTGGGTGTAGAATTATTAATGTGGTAAGAAAAACTATGGCAGCATATGTGTACTTAGGAAGGAGTTTCAAAAGACTACATCCATCAAGAGTCTAGACCTGGGTGCTCCAAAGCACCCAGGTGTTCCACCAAATAAGCACAAAATAAGCCTTTCCATGCTCATCATTTTAGGAGTTGGCTATGATATGTCTTGAGGTAAAATCAGTCAACAACTGGCTTTCTCTTTAGGAGATGCCAAGTCTCCCCTCCATGCAGTAGCCTAAAACTTCTTGATGAGGTTCGGCAGCATGTGCCAGATGCTCAGTGTGAATGACGGTGACAAAATGATGAAGAAGAGAAAAGAAGCTTGCTGGCCCCATCCTAAATGATTGATTGGTTGAGTGACTGAGTGGTAAAATATAGGCAACATGAAATTTATCATTTGAACCACTTCTAAATGTGCAACTCGCGGCATTAAAGACATTCACAATGTTGTGCAATCGTCACCATTATTGTCTTCCAGAACTTTCCCATCATCTCAAATAGAAACTGTACCCATTAAATAATAACTCCCCATTTCTCCCTCCCCCCTGCCCCTACTAGCCACCACTCTACTTTCTGTCCCTGTGAATTTGCCTTATTCTAGATACTTCATGTGAATGAAATAATACAATATTTGTCCCTTTGTGTCTGGCTTATTTCACTTATTTTACAAGGATGACCATGTTGTAGCATGTTTCAGAATTTCATTCCCTCTTAAGACTGAGTATGTTATATATCTACCACATTTTGTTCATCCATTCATTTGTTGGATATTTGGGTTGCTTCCACCTTTTGTCTATTGTGAATAATGCTGCAATGAACATTCCTATGCAAGTATCCGGGACCCTGCTTTTGATTTGAGTATATACCTAGGGGCGGGATTGTTGGGTCACGTGATAATTCTGTTTGCTTTTTTGAGGAACTGCCAAACTGTTTTTCACAGTGGCTGCATCATTTTACATTTCCATCAGCAGTACATGAGAATTCCACCTCCTTTGGCATTTGCTGTTTTTCTTTTTCTTTTCTTTTTTTTTTTTTTGAGATGGAGTCTCACTCTGTCGCCCAGACTGGAATGCAGTGGCCACTCCCGGCCACCGCAGCCTCAACCTGCTGGGCTCCGGCGATCCTTCCGCCTCAGCCTTCCAAGTAGCTGGAACTACAGGCGCGCGCTACCACGCACAGCTAATTTTTGATTTATTGTGGAGATGAGGTCTCGCCAAGTTGCCCAGGCGGGTCTCGGACCCACGGGCTCAGGCAATCCACTCACCTCAGCCTCCCAAATGCACGGAATTACAGGTTGAGCCACTGAGCCTGGCTTGTTTTTCTTTTCTTTTCTTTTTTTTAAATAGCATCCTGTGGGTGTGACGTGGTATCTCATCATGGTTTTGGTTTGTATTTCCCCAAAGACTTATGATGTTAAACATCTTTTCATGTGCTTATTGGTTATTTTCTATTTTCTTTGAAGAGATGCCTATCCTATTTTTTAATTGGGTTGCCTGAGGAGCCTGCTTTGGTTAGGACATACAGACACCCGGTAACAGCATGCTTTCCACACAGAGCCCTTGGTGGCAAGGAATATTGATTCCCCCAAAAAAGCACAGTTAAGAAGGAGGTTATTATGAGGCAAAGGGGGCTCCTCCTGGGATCCTACCATGGGAAGTTCTGTGGACCTCCGGGGACCAGAAAAGGCGTCAGGCTGCTAGCCTGTCCCTGTCCCTCTCTCTGGGGCCATGTGGTTCTGTCTCTGCCTCTTCTTGCACGTCTGCTCTCTCCCCACCCCCCACTGCAAGGGCTTAATCTCTGCTCCCTCTCCCCAACCTAAGCTGCTGGCTTCCCATGATACAAGCCCAGGCCTCATCTTCACATGACCTTAGGGCTCCAGGGGCCCCCAGGAAACTCAAGCTTCCCTGTCCCCTCATCCACAATGTGTCCTCTGAGGTCAGGAGCCTACCCTGACCCAATCAGCTGTGGTCAGAGGACCAGTCACTGAAAGCAAACTCTGCCAAGTTGGCCCCTAAATTCAGCAGTGCTGTGGGTGGGAAGCAATTTCAACAAAGGTTATGTGGGGGAACGGCGAAGAGGGCTGTGCTTTAGTACACAGAGGAGACATGTAACACTTTACAATGTCTAATTTCTCCTTGTTTATCATGCCCATTTCTCAAACTCCCAAGAGCATTCTGCACAAGATATTACTTGCCTTTGGCTTGATGTACCTGTCTTTCAGGGTAGTGTGGCTGTAATGTTCAGAAAGCACAATGTTGATGTGACAATGGCATGATCCATGCTGAGAACAATTACCAAGCATATGACTGCACTTTCATTCAAAAAGCTGAATATTGAGGCAAGCTTGCTTGATCCAGAATATTTATATAGGAATGTACTGTCAGCTGGTCTCCCTGGCGTTCTGTGTGAGCTATATTCTCTCCCCATCTTTTCATTTGGTTCAACAGGGGAAATCATCTTAGTAGTCAGACCTTGCAGTATGTAAGTGCATAGCCTCTAGAGTCAGCCTATACGGAACCCACATGCACTTGTGAAGCACTACATTTGAATCATTATTTACACATTCCTGACAGCCTGTAGTTAAGACACTAAATGATGATGCCTTGTAATTAGAACAAGAACCTGTTACAGAAAAATTAGTTTATATGCAATGCAAACCAAAGATATGTTATGAAATTTCTCACTGTTCATTCTAGCCCCTTAGCTGTTGAAGAGACACATTTCACATTAGTTCCCATGAAAGGAGAAGTGGATAAGTGCTTAGTCACTAATGGTCCACCCCCAAAGGAGAGGACAGTCCTGTCTTTCTTGGTTAGAAGATGATAGATCTGACCAAAATCCTATTCCCATTATGTAATGCCTTAGAAGGAAAATCCTGTGAAGGATAAAATTGAAGAGCTAGACAGTCAGATAGTGAGAGAAATTAGGGACAATACCTACACTCAGAGGTTTTGTTTCCCCTACCAAGGATGGGGAAACTGAGGTGAGTTGAATGACATTTTATATTCAGTTTATCTCCCTGCCTTTCAAAAATATAGTCGATTTTTAAAATATTTTTGAGTTGGGAATCTCACTCTGTTGCTCAGTCTGGATCATGGCTCACTGCAGCTTCAAACTTTCAGACTCAGGAGATCCTTCAGTCTCTGCCTCCAGAGTAGCTTGGACTACAGACACATACCACCACGATGGCTAATTTATTTTTAATTTTTTTTTATAAAGACAAGGTGTCATTATGTTGCCTAAACTCTCAAATTTCTGGGCTCAAGCAATACTTCCACCCCGGTCTCCCAAACTGCTGGGATTACAGGCGTGAGCCACCACGCCCAGTCAAGACTTTATTTTTTAGAGCAGTTTTAGGTTTATGGAAAAATTAGGCAGACAGTACAGAAAATTTTCATACATTCCTTTCCCCACCATACTCTTCCCCGTATTATTAACATCTTGCAATAGTGTGGTACACTTGTTGCAATTGATGAGCCATTATCAATGCATTATTATTGACCAAAGTCCACAGTTGAGGACTCACTCTTTGTGGAGTATATCCTATAGGTTTTGACGAGAGCACAATGCCCTGTCTCTATTATTATCCTGCAGAAGAGTTTCACTGCCGCAAAAATCCCTAGTGCTCCACCTACTTATCTCCCATCTACCCACACAACCACTGGGAATCACTGATTTTTTTACTGTCTCTGTAGTTTTGCCACCCTGCCTTTTTGATGAAAACTTCTGGAACAGCAGCAAATACTGGTCTGGATGATATTAGAAGAGTGATGACCTTGGTTTATTGAACACATTCTTATTGTGCCAGGCTCTCTCTCAAGCACTTCACAAACATTGGCCAACTTTATTCTCACCATAATATAGAAGCTGTTATTACCCCATTTGAAAGATGATGAAAGAATGCTTACAGCTATTCAGGTTGCACAGCTAGGAAGGAGTGGGCCTGGAACCAGAATCCAAACAGACTACAGAGGCTGTGCTTAACTTCTGCACTGCTTCTCCTCTCCAATTTCTGGTTATTCTAAAATTCACATCATGACCATTTTCCCTTCTGAACCAAATGACTTACTGTGATTAGCATAGATTTGTTTCATTGATCTTAAAATCTAAAAGTTTATTTAGAATACAGATTGAGCATCCTAAATCCAAATTTTTTAATTCTTCAAAGTATTAAACTTTTTGAACCCCTACATGATGTTCAAAGAAAAGTTCATTGAGTATTTCAGATTCAGGGATTAGGATGCTTAAGTTTAAAACAAGCATTTCAAAATTAAAAAAAAAAAAAGACAAGCTTTAAAACACTTCTAGCCCCAAACACTTCAGATAAGGGGTACTCAACCTATATAACATGTCCATTAGAAAAAATATAACCATGCTTCTTTTTGTTTTAAAATAAAGTTACCTAGCAAAAACAGGCAAATAGGAGCCAGGTATAGTGGCTCACACCTGTAATCCCAGCAACTTGGGTGGCCAAGACAGGAAGATCACTTGAGGGCAAGAGTTTGAGATTGCAATGAGCTATGATTGCACCACTGCAACCCAGCCTGGGAGTGACACAGTGAGACTCTGCCTCAAAAAAAAAAAAAAAAAGACAAGCAAACAAAAATAGAATAAAGGGATGACATCAAAATCAAAAACAATTGTGCCTCAAAGGACAAAATCAAGGGAGTAAAAAGGCAACCTATGAAATGGGAGAAATATTTGCTGATCATATACCTGATAAGTGGTTTACTTCCAGAATATTCAAAGAACTCCTACAACTTAACAACAGAAAATCAAATGACACATTTTAAAAATAAGCAAAGGACTTGAATAAACATTTCTTCAAAGATGGTTTACAAATATTCAACAAACATATGAAAAGAAGCTCAACATCACCACTCATCAGAGAAATGCAAATCAAAATCACACTGAGTTGTTACCTCATACTACCTCATACCCATTAGTATGGCTATTGGTCAAAAAAATATAAAATAGTGTTGACAAGGACGTGGAGAGATTGGAACCCTGGTGCACTGTCGATGGGTTTGTAAAATAGTGTGACCACTATGGAAAACAGTATGGATGTTCCTCAAAAAAAATCAAAAATAGAATTATCTCATGGTCCAACATTCTTGCTCCTGGGTATTTATCCAGAAGAATTGAAAACAGGGTCTTGAAAAGATACTTGCACACCTACGTTTATAGCAGCACTTTTTTTAATAGCTGAACTTTCATAATAGCCAAGAGGTGGAAGCAATCCATATATTCATCAGCAGATGAATGAATAAACAATATGGTATATATATAGGCCATTGCTTTGTTAAACTCTGGTGTGTCCTCATGGCTCTTTGGGCCATAGCCCCATGTTTCCTAGCTTTGACCCCCTCCCCTACCTTTGGCAGGTGACTCTCCTCTCTTTCTAATATCTCTTTCTAGATAAACTATATTTTCTAATCTAAAAAAAGAAAAAAAGAAAGGAATCCTGCCACATATTCCAACTTGGATAAACCTTAAGAACCTTATGCTAAGTGAGATAAACTAGTCACAAAAAGACAAATACTGTATTATTCTACATATATGAGGTATCTAAAATAGTCAAATTCATAGAAACCGGAAGTAGAATGGTACTTACCTGGGGATGGGGTGGGGAGAGGGAAAAGAGGAATTGTTTCATGGATGTAGAGGTCAGAGTTGCAGGATGAAAAAGTTCTGGAAATGTGTTTCACAACAACGTGAATGTACTTAACACACTTACAAATGGTAATAAATTGTATATTATATATTTTCTACCACAACAAAAAGTGAAGTTACCTAAGGGAACATATGTTTTTATCCCAATGATCACTGTGGCATTATTCACAATAGACAAAAGATGGAAACAACCTAAATGTCTATCAACAGATGAATGGATACACAAAAGTAATACACACTCACACACACACACACACACACACAATGGAATCTTACTCAGCTTTTAAAATGAAGAAAATTCTAATACATGCACAATATGGATGAACCTGGAGGACATTATGTTAAGTGAAATAAGTCGGACTCAAAAGGACAAATACTGTATGATTCCACTACGTGAGATCTTTAAAGTAGTCAAAGTCATAGAGACAGAAAGTGTTACCAGAGGCTCGGAAGAGGAGTAAATGGAGAGCTGGTATTTAATGGGTACAAAGTTTCGGTTTAGGAAGATGAAAAAGTTCTGGATGGTGGTGATGGCTGCACAACAATATAAATGCACTTAATGCTACTTTGAACTTGAACTTGAATGTTCTCAATGAACACTTGAACATGTCTAAAATGGTAAATTTTATGTTATGTATATTTTATCACAATAAAAAAAAATGGAGTTACCGAACTTTGTTTACTCTGAGAGAACTAGCTTGTTCTGAAAGCCCAACTGTGGGAGGCATGTGTCCAGGCAAGAGACACAAAAGCTGGAGACTGTCACTCTGGCTTTCTCAGAAGTCACATGTAGAAAGAATCTAAGACTGACCTCAGATCTTGCTATCATTGAAATCCAAATTGTGTGAGATACTCCATCTGAGAGAAGGAAGAAGCAACTGGGAGAAAACATGATGAGCAAAGGCCTGCTTCCTGGACCAACTAGTGGTTCTCAAGATTCCTGGGATTCAAGGAGTTGGAAAGATCAGCTTACTTAATGCTCACAACAATCTCATTTTAGCCCAAGGCACACGGAGACACAGGCATTTATTTGAGTTTAACTCCTCCTAAATCACACAAGCAGGACCAGGAATCAAACCCTTGATTGTGTGACCCTGGAAGCCACTTTCATATCCACTGTGCCATTCTGCCTTAGAGGAGGTAAGGGATTAGCAAGCCAAAGACACAAATGCAAATAAGGGACAAAGAGGCAAGGGCATGCTCAGCTTGTGCTGGATACTGATGTTAGCTCATTCAACCTTGGCGCCCACTCTACGAGGCAGCTGCAATTTCATTCCCATTTTATAGACAAGACACCTGAGGTCTGGGGACAGTTGGATCAGTTTTGCCAGGCTCCACAGTGAACTCCATTCTGACTCACCAATCCCAGACTTGCCCAGATGTCCGTCATGGTTGGAAAATAGAAGATTCTCCACATTATGCCGTTCCTCAGAGGCAGAACTGATCCAGATTGCTAAAGTTGTCTCCAAATTTTTTTTCAATTTTAAAGTCCCACCCAATCCAAATTGTGGGCTGTTTAGACTGTTTTACCTCTTTCCCACAAACTAAGAGGCCATGGCTGGAAAGGCTGAGCAGCCAAACAACACAGAGAGACAGAAACCACCAAGGTCAAAGCCATGAGCAGTCCTCGTCTGAGCCTGCATTTTTGAAACAGGAGACCCCATCTTGAGAAAAAAAAAATTACGAAACTAGAGGAAAATGTTGAAAATGGGAATCTACCGACGTGGAAGGCTTTACTCAAGATTTTTCAAGCTGAACCCTGTGGGAAATAGTGGCAGATGGGATGAACATATTGCAGGGGTTGGACCGCACAACTGCCGGCACCGCATAACTTGGACCGAAGCAAGGAAAATCACAGGCTCCAAAATAGCTTCAATGCAACTGGGGAAAATGTGAAATAATGTATTGTGGGAGAGAGCAGTTAAACTTGTCACACACACTAATGAGTTCAGGATACCCAAGGAAATAGACCTTCAGCCAAATCAAGCAGCAGCCAGGGCGAGAAGCAACAGGGATTCTCCCAAAAGCAGAATGCAGGAGAAACCGCAGCTCCGTGATTTTCCTGAAAGGGTTATCTTGGATGGCCCCAGGTCAGCTGCACTAGTAGAAGAATAAATGTGATGCTTTGAAGCCTGGACAACCTCAGTCGCGGGTCTGGTCTTGCTCCCTTCCACATTCTCAGCATTCCTCTCTCTCTTCCCGCCACTGCCTCCCTGAGCCAGATGCTCCTCACCTCTCGCCTGCTGGCAGATGGAGCATGCATCTGCCGACAAGTGACTCTCCTGCTCCAAAACCTCCAGGGCCTCCCGATTTCCTACAGCATAGACTTCCAGCTCCTCAACTTCTCCCGGATCGAGCAAAGGAACCGACTTTCCACAGCTGCCATCCTCTCAGTTTCCAGATCATACTATATGGCACCATGAACTTCTCAAGATAAGGGTGATGGCTTCATCATCTTTGTGTCCTCAACTCTACCTCATAGGTTCCTCTGTTTGCTGAATCAGTACCCCCGACTTCACATACTTTGGAGGCAGAAGACAAGCTGGAATTTCAACTCTCGTACTTAACAGCTTTGTGTTCTGGGGTAAGTTAACCAACCTCTCTGAGTCCCATTTTCTATTATTAGAAAATGGGCAAGGCAAGAGGATGACTTGAGCCCGGGAATTTGAGACCAGCCGGTGCAACGTAGTGAGACCTTGTCGCTACAAAAAAAAAAAAAAAAAAAAAAAACCAAAAAATTAGCCAGATGTGGTGGCAAGCACCTGCAGTCCTTGCTATTCAGGAGGTTGAGGCAGGAAGATCACTGAGCCCAGGAGTTCAAGGTTGTAGTGAGCTATGATTGAGACAGTGCACTCCAGCCTGGGCAAGAGAGCAAGACTCTGTCTCTTAAGAAAAAAGGAAATGGGGGTAAGAGTGTCTTCTTCACTGAATCATCTTGAGAAATAAATGGGACAAAGTATGTGAAAGGCTTAGTCAAGAACAAACTCTCAATAAATGCTTTTTAAAAAAATCCCTCCCAGGGCTATCTAAAAGCTACCTGTGCCCTAAGACCCTGCCTCAGAGCTTGTCCCCCTCAAGCCTTAGGGAAAAAGAGAATCCAAATAAAGAATTTCAGTGGCATTTATTGAAAGGAACTGTTTGTTACAGTGCCCAGTTTTAGTTATTTCATAAGAAAAACAGCTGAGAAAAAACAGGCTAGAGAAAGAATTTCTAAAGGATTGGACTAAGAGGAAAGAAAAACAAGCCCAAGATAATTATTGATTCAGAAAGAGAGGAACATACAGCCAAAATTTCCAGGCTTCCGGGGAGCGTCGTTAGATCAGTTCTTATGAGTTTAAAAGAGTAATGATCAAATCCAAAGACAGTAAATTTAGAATAAATGAGTGAGTGCACATTTGCTTTAGGAAGTTGGCCTGGTTCCATTATCTGGGACAAGGAAGGAAAATTCTTCTCAAGAACCACTAGGTGACTGCTACCACTCCAGCCACCCACCTTTGCTGAGCCACAGATGCCTGGCTTCTTCAACACACAGGATTTTCCACTGAGATTTGTGTGTCCTGATGGAAATAGACTAACAAGTGCTTAAGAGAAGTCGCCTATCTCTCTAAGAAGGCCTTCCCCCAACTTCTATCAACTCCCATGTCATTCTTACATTTTCTGTTCCTCCTATAGAATAAGCACTGCCTTCTCTTCTTTTGCCTAAAGTATTAATATTTTAATGAAATGTTTTAAAATTGCAAGATGCAACCCACTTGTAGGTGGCAAAATCAGTTCAATGGGTTACAATGAACTATTTTTTAATGAAATAGGAAAAACATTTCATCACATGTAGTCATGGGAAGTATCATTTTTATGAAATGTTTGTCCCACTTATAGATATACATGTAATGTGTACTTTTTACTGTGAGTTTCAATTAAAAATGTTCAAAACACTGACTCAAATATAAGCAGAACTGGTTATAATCTTCGTATTTGTTTCCTTTTTTTTTTGAGTTGAAGTCTCACTCTGTCGCACAGACTGGAGTACAGTGGCACTCACGCTCACGGCCACCCCAGTATTGACCTGCTGGGCTCAGGCGAGCCCTCTGCCTCAGCCTTCCTAGTAGCCAGGACTACAGGTGTGCACTACCATGCCTGGCTAATGTTTTATTTATTGTAGAGACAAGGTCTCGCCAAGTTGCTCGGGCTGCTCTCAAACCCGCGGGCTTAGGCAATCCACTCACCTCGGGCTCTCAAAGTGCTGGGAATACAGGCTGAGCCATCAAGCCTGGCCTCGATTCCTTTTTTATCTGCTATAGCACCTAGCATCATGCCTTCACACAGAGGAAATATCCACTAAATATTTACGGAGTGAGTGAATCAATGCATGCATGACTGAATGAATGAATGAATGAATGAATGAGTGAAGCACATGGAAGCCAGACTAAGGAAGTATTTCAAGAGTGAGGATACAAATATGGCAAGGGAAAGAAAATAAGTGTCTTTGGCCAAATTTCTTTTACTCTTGGGGAGAGGTGGCTCATTTCAAGGCCCTTAGATCTGGTTCATATGGCATAGCTGAAGACTGTATTGGACAAAGTATTCATTTGATAGCTTCCTACTTCCCACTGTGCTTTATATAGCAGGAATTTAATACCAGATCCTTTCAGAACTGGTGTGGTGGCATGAATAACTCAAAATCAGAAGTGAGTAATTTGTCTTTTAAATATTAGTGTCATGTCTTAAAATTATTAGTGGCAGTGGATGTTATGGCAAAATTGGAAAAGATCTAAACATCCATCAGCTGATGAATGTATTGACAAAACAGTCCCTTCATGCAATGGAACCCTACTCAGCAACAAAAGGGAAGGAAGTATTGGCACATGAAACATCATGATGACCCTTGAAAGCATTATGCTATCAAAAGAAGCCAAACACGAAAGACAGCCTATTGTATGATACTATATAACATTTCTAAACAAAAAGCAGATCAGTGGTTGTCTGAGCCTGTGGATGGGAGTGGGGATTGTCTGCAAAAGGGTTGAAAGAAGAAACTGGATTGTAGTGATGGTTGCACAACTGTATACATTTCCTGAAACTTGCCGTGCACCTACTGTAGGTGAATTTCATGCTATGTACGTTATACCTCAATGAAGTTGTTAAAAAAATTATAGATGCTTTGGAATGTCTCCCTAGCCTGGCAGTATAGGAGAAAGCTTCCCTTATACTTCTCAGTTGTGGCTTTATTTATTGGGAAACGGTCTGGACTTCTCTTAAAGTCAGACTGTTATATAACCTGGCCATGGCCTACTTTTCCAGGAATATGGGCAGAACATCAATGTCTGTCTATCTGCCTGCTGGTCAGCTTCGTGGTCCTTAAGAGGCAGCACCACACCAACTGGCAAGCAGGACCTGGCTGGTCATTTGCCCATTCACTCAGCAATGGGGATGCCAGGGAGGAAATAATTCCTTTGAAGCCCTTTCTATACTGTTGTGTTCTTCAGCAGACAGGATGTAGGGTCTTTTTATGCTGCCAAAATCAGCAGCAACAGTGAAGAAGAAACATCGGACCAGTATAATAAATTTGTGGGCCTTTTTTTCCCCCAAATAACTCTTCGTTTTGAAAGTACAAAGCAGTTGTAATATTTCCAACCTTGCAACCTGAAATCATACAGCTATTCAAAGCTAACAATCAGAGCAGACAGCATTTTGAAGAAACAATTGCCATTTTCTTCCTTGTCTGTTCAGATAATAAAGGCATGTGTCTTACACATCTTCTCTTCACTTCTGCTCCCCTTCCAAATAGTACCCTAGAACTGTGCTACGTGCAAAATAAGCCCTGGATAAATACTTGTTGGTCTGATTGATTCTTTGTCTACCCTGGTGACAAGGGCCAGATTAGAATGGATGGGATGATTCCCAAAAACCTGGAATGGAATGCGCTATACCCCAGGGTCTCAGTCATTTGATGAATTATGATGCGTTTTACAATGATTACTTTCAAGTCTCAAATCTCCAGAATCCCTCAGATCAAAACCAGGGGATAAAAAAAAAAAAAAAAAACTAAACTAAACTAAACTGAATGATATTCTAGCTCTCATCAGTTCAGGTCAAAACTACAAAGCAAATCCAAGTAGGTGAAAGTTAATGTAACTCACAATGGCATGAAAACCAATTTCAGCGTTGCTAATGTTCAAAACAGACAGGCGCTGCGTTCAGCTTTTTGGGGTTTGTTTTCTTAAAAATGGCATCAGAGTTGCCATGTGGTTTATAATCCTCATTCAAAAAAGCCAAAGTGTACATGAATCCTTGGCAAAATGCACAAAACACAGACTAAAATAAACAACAAATAACAACTTGATATTGAGCTGGGAATCACGTTTGTGCTGTTTTGTTAACTTTCCCGAGCATTTCTTTTTAAAATGCACTCCCGGCCACCTCCGACACACATATGAGATAAAGGGAAAGTAGACACGAATGGCTCCTGTCCAGGCCAGTCAGCGGCTGAAAGTGAATGTGATTCCTGCGTCCTCTCCATGGAGATCGTCAGTGATGAAGCATGCAGTAAATAACCCTCCCTCACTTGAAGTGAAGACAGCCTGTGGGGGAGAGCTGGCTCCGGGAAAGGCTTCAAGTCACAGAAATCATTTTCTCCAGAGACGATAGCGTGGGCTGGAAAGAGAGGCAAGAGCCACCTACTTGGTGCAGTTATTCCCCCCAAATTGCCAAGAGTCCGTTATTTTCCAATTAAATAATGATGAGAGAGCTGAAAAAGGCATCTCTTGCCACACACCTGTGGCTTATTTTTATTGTCTTCATGTAGCGTTTACTAAAAGTCTGCTGTATGCCCAACCCAGATGTAACTCACTGGATTTTTAACATACCTTCTTTGTGAGTGTGTCTGCCTCTCTAGTGCTTTATAAAACCCTTGAGGAGTGGGATTGAGCTTTTCCATCTTTGTAACTTTGGCCTCCAACCCAGGGCCTGACAAATAATGTACATTCAGTTCATGTTGGTTGAATGGACGAACAAAAATGAACGAATTGGGTAGGCAAGTAGAAGGATAGATGGATAGATGGATGGATGGATGAAGAGATAGATAGATGGACCAATCAGTCAATAAGTCTCTTCACTTTGTCTCCTGGATATCAAGGTGCCTGGCATTGCGATTGTTCTATAAACACATGGCATTATTATTAAGTCCCTGACATTCATCTGTTTGTCAGGGGAATACACAGAAGAGTTTCTTGCTTCTCTGATGCCACATGTGGAAAGCTCCTTGCCAAATACACTATTTACCACCTGAACAGTACTCTTCCTGATATCTTATTCCGTTTATAGATTCTGGCTCTAGAGTGTAAGATTTTATTTTTTGAATTGAAACATAATAAGAGACCTTTCGGTTCCCAGAGTTGCTTCTCTGTCTATAGGTCAGAAGTTATTGGCTGGAGTCCCGTATCTCCCTTGAGTGACCGCCAGCTTCTGCTGACCAAATCTGCTTAGCCTTCAAACCAAATGACATCATATTCTTTACGATACATTTTTCTAACAGGAATATATACTGACACATGCATACATTTGATTTCTCACTGCTCACAAAACTCACAAGCAGGTGCGCCTCAGAGTTGCCATGTGGTTTATAATGGCGTGTTTTCATTCTATATGGTGAGTGTTTCACAGAAGCTTTTGGGTAATAATGCTAATAAATAAAGTTTGGCTTTTATTGAACTAAGATTTCACGGCATATTATATAATCTGTTATGTAATCACTGATTGAAAAATGTCTCTTTGAGGTATTGAACTTAGAAAGATTTATAATAAATATTATTTACTAAGCACCCACCAAATGACAGGCACTCTGTAGGGAACTTGCACAGATTAGCTTATTCATTCCACATTATAGTCCTAGGAAGTAAGGAATATCATTTCTAGTCTGCTGATAAAATAATTGAATCTCAGGCCAGGTGCAGTGGCTCATGCCTGTAATCCTTGCACTTTGAGAGGTTGAGGTGGGAGAATTGCTTGAGCCCAGGAACTTGAGACCAGCCTGGCAACACAGAGAGACCTCATCTATACAGAAAATGTAAAAAGTTAGCCAGGTGTAATGGTGCACACCTGTAGTCTCGGCTACTCAAGAGACTTGAGGCAGAAGGATCACCTGGGCCAGGCGGTTGAGGCCGCAGTGAGCCATAATTGTGCCACTGCCCTCCAGCCTGGGTGATAGAGTGAGACACTTTGACTCAAAAAAAAATTTTTTTTAATTAAAAATAAAATAATTAAATCTCAGAAAAGTGAAGTGTGCTGCTCATAGACACATGACTAACAAGTGGCAAGTTAGGACTTAAACCCAGGTCCAATCTGTTTTCTACTCTACTGCATGGGTTAGATTGTTCTAAGAAAAACACATTTATCTTATTTTTTTTGCTTATTATACGAGACATTGTGGTATTGCTCATGTACCAAAAGCCATGTTCAGAGTGATTATGGTTTTGAGTAAAAAAAAAAAAAATGACAAAGTCAGATACATAGATTTTCTTCAACTTCTGAACAATGTGGCCTCAAAAAAAAAATTCTTGATCTTTGAGTACCGATTTCCACAATATGCATATTCACACAATCTCTGAAATGATGAGTAGCCCGAAGTCTAGTCAATTGCTTCCAGAGCAATAAGACATGTCCCAAATTACAAAGAAACCACAAAACTATATTGCACAAGGCTGGAGCAACAGTGGGAGAGGACACCACCACACTCGACAGTCACGTTTGCCGATATTGGAGTGCCTATAGTTAAAAAGCAGGGCACCCTTACAGGACCTCCACTTGGTTTTTGCTTTATGGAGTTTGTCACCCACTGGCACGTAGGAATAAGACTGGCAGCCAGTTGAAGTCTGCAGTTAATCTGAAGCTCAGGAAGTCGCCTTTGTTTGACATGTTCTCCCTCTCCACCCCTTTACAACATGTCCAGCCATGACCCTGAGAAGAACATGTCTGTTCTTGTCCTCATGTTGTGGTGACGTTGAGATGCTAATATGGCTTTGGGGCTCAGCTTAAGGTCAGCCTTTCCCAAGTTTCATCTCATGGCCCAATAGGCACAGAGCTTGTGGTTGAGGCTCTATCTCTGTGAGCACTCAAGGCCGAGACAAGGCTGTCTGACACTGAACAAAAGCATACCCAGTGGCCCAGCAGTTGAAGCCACCCTGGGCAGTCACCACCTACCTCCACGGTAAATACATTTCTGTGCCTCCTGTTCCAGCCCCCTGCAAATATACATACACTGTCCCATGCACCGTCCTCCCTTTCTCCTATCCAGTTCACATTCCCTTAGCCCCACATTTTCTTTAGTCATTCAGAAATGTTAATCTTAAAACACAGCAAATAATTTCTTCCTTGATGAATTGCCCCATCTCTACCCCGCCCTATAACCCCACTCTGAGGTAATTTCCTAATTCTCTTTGACAAGACAGTTTACTCTTGACAAGGATTAGAAGTTATTTTTAACCTGAACCACACACAAGGAAATGATGCAATAATTTCTTTGAGCTGGCTGAATGGTTCCTCTTTTTCGGTCTTTGAACTAATATGATTCTGAACTTTAAGTTGTTTCTGGCCTCCGTGAGTACTTTCGTAATCACAGAATCAAGTCCATGTCTTCCAATTTAAAGGGCTTGCTAGTAGTGATCGTTTCCTAAATGACTGGCATCTTTATCAGATGTAGACCTTTATGTTAAAAATCAAAGTGGACTTAATCACCCTGGGCTCTCCTGCAGATCTTTTGGAGGCCAAGTGATCCCCGTACCCTCTCTACCCCTTTCACAAAGGCAGCTCTGATGCTGGAAGAAAGACAGTTGACGCGCCAGCTGGGGCCATCAAGCTGTCTGCTGTCCCTCCGATTTCTTGTCTAGACATTCTATGCAGCACATATACATTTCTTAATCTATTATTTTTTTAAAATTTGTATATTGAGGTCCATATGTCTATATCAAGTTTTCTCAACCTTACCATTATTGACATTATATTGCTTTAAATTACAAATTCCTTTCGTACAGGAACTAGCCTAATTTGTACAGACTTCCACACAACAAGAAGGTGCTTAGAGAAAGCTGTGTAATAATGATGATCACAATCATGAAAAATGTAACTAAGATTGTTGACTCATATCTAGAGAAAACAAAATTTAAGCAGATGATCAAGTAAATAGTGGATAATTTATCTCATTCAGACTTCCGTTCCTGTCAATAAGATTAAAACAACAATAATTAGTTACTATACAAGGACGTCCCAGAGGAATTAAAAATTTGAAAGGTGGGGTTCATCTCCTAGTAATTAAACTGTTCCCACAAAATAAGGTGAGAGGCAGGTAGAGGGCAATCACCCACAGCTGCATATGAATGATTGTAATCCATAAGTGAAGTGCCCATGCTGAGATCAAGATTCCTTCGAAATTCCTATACTGTCACCACATCCTCTAGAAGGATCTGCCACTTGCAAAGTGCTTCAAATATTTTTCATGAGTGAAAAAGATAAAAGATAGTTATGAAGTGATATATCATTATAACTGCTACTGTAATTCATCCATTCAAATGGCACTAAACTGCTGGATTTGGAAAAGAAAAGCTCCTAAATGATCTCTTTATAACCCTCTCTCTAGGCAAAAGAACAAAATCTTTTATCAGTTAATCTGATGAATTACACGGTTTATTTTTATTCTATTCATAAGAGACAAGGCATGTAGGTCCTGCTTGTTCTTACATGCACTGGATTACAATTTAATAAAACAAATATTTATTTAAACTATGGGTAAGACAGTGTGTCATGGTCAGACTGAGGAAAGAGAAAATACCCAGCTGAGTAAAAAATCAGGTTCTGCCCTCAGAGAGCTTATGATTTTGATTTCTATGACAGTTGGTTGTCTATTTGTATTCTATCCCCACACATACACGTCTTTGAATTCTTCAAAGCCCAGCCCTGTAAGGCTCCAGGAGAGGTTTTCAAAACCCAGTAATGGTTTAAAGGTCTGAGCAACCACAGTTGATGAAGCAACAAAAAAAGAATTAAGGCAAGCATGACTTTAAAAGTGAAGATGGGTGTTCAAAACGTTAACTAAGACTCCCTCCCGCCCCCCGCGATTTTAGAATTAATGTGTGCTTCTTGTTTTTCAAAAGATACGGGGCGGGGGGGAATGCCCAAAGAGAAAAGATTTTCCAAAAGTCATGGAAGGTTTGAACAAAAGCACAGGGATGACAGAACCCGGGGAGGTTGGAGGTTATCCTGTGCCGCTATGGAGAGACATGGCGTGGAGGCCTGAATGCCAGACCTTATTAGGAGGGCAATGGGGAATGACTGATGGTTGAATGTTCTAGGCATGGCCTCATTTCATCCTCACAATAACCCTGTGAAGTGCAGGGGCTCTGCTCAACCTTCAGATGCAGAGACAGAGGATTTAAAGTGTGCAATAACTTACCCAAAATAACACAGCAAGTTGATGGGAGGGCACTCCAAAATCCCATGCCCCTCATATTAAGTGGGAATTGAGCAGGGCAAACCAAGGGTTGCCGTGTTATGGCTACAGAAAGTATATCTCTGACACAATGGGATGGTAATGGAATGGACTGAAAGATTCCATGGCAGGGAAAAAGGGTCTGACTTGCTTTGTAGATACAATAACACTTTACAACCCAGAAACAGATACATGGAGCAGGTGGCCCAGCAGTGCCCCTTAGTGGAAGGCACCTTCTGTGGTCTCCAGGTACCCAACATGGCATGCCATGGACAAGGTACCACCTGAGTAAAGTCAAGATCCCTTCAGGGACTTTGGGCAGCTCCCTCAGCACTTCTCATGTGAAATTCATGCTACTGGTCCATCCCAACTGTTATGGACTGTCTGGTACAAACCAGTCTGCTCACCAGGGGAAGCCCCAGTCTACTCCTGAATTCTTCCATGTGACCTGGGAGACTCCAAGATAGATTCTCAGGCTTACCTTGCTTGGTAGTGCCAGGTCTCATGCCAAGAAAACAGAACCTCTCCATAGTAGTCAAATAGTGGAAACAACCCAAAAGTCCATCAAATGATAAATGGTTCCACAAAATGATAAATGGTTCCACAAAATTCCATTTATATGGAATATCCAGAATAAGCAAATCCATAGATACAGACTAGATAGTGGTAAAACATGCATAAAGTAAAATGTACTATTTTAATCACCTTTAAGTGTACAACCAGTGGCATTTAGTACATCTGCAAGGTTGTGCAACTATGACTACCATCTAGTTCCAGAACATTTTCATCATCTCAAAAGGAAGTCCCATACCCATTGAGCATTCACTCCCCATTTCTCCCTTCCCCCAGGCCCTTGCAATGACTAATCTGTTCTCTGTCTCTATGGATTTGCTTATCCACTTTAAAATGGTGAATTTTATGTTTTTTGGTACTTGACCACATTGCCTATTTGGCAATGAGATTGGATGAGATGATTTAAGGAACAGCATAGATAGAAAAGACAATAACAGATTGAGTCTTTGTGCACACCAATATTTAGAGGCAGCCAGTAAGGAAAGTTCAAAAGGAACAGCCCATGATATAGGAGGAAAACCAGGAAATCTGCTGTCCTCGAACCCAAATAAGAAACAGTTTCAAGGAAAGTACAGTGACCATCTTGCCAAAGAGTGAAGACGTGTGTGGTTCAGGTAGATATCACCAGATTCCCCTACACAGGAGGGGAGACATTTTGCACTTTGATGAGCAATTCATGAACATGCTCATTTTCCAACAATGTTATCAACACACAGTGTGTCCTCAAAATGCTTGCCAATCTCAAAGACGAGAGATGGATTTCAGTGTTGTTTTCACTTGCAATTCCCTTCCTGAGGGTGAAGTTGAACAACTTTTTAAATGTTTAAGGAGCGTTTACGTCTTTTGCCTGAACTATCTGTTCAGTCTTTGCCCATTTACTGTTGAGCTCTGAGTCTTTTCATTCTTGATTTCTAGGAATGCTTTAAATATCAGGGAGTTGGTCCCTTGTCATATAGCATTCCACTTCTTGAAAATCTTCTGCTTTATAAAAGTACTCTCTCCTAGGTCTTCTCCAGGATTTCATCTCTGCATTTTGGATTTTTTTTTTTTTTCCTCTTCTGCATGTGTGGGCTGTTCTTCCCCTTTGTATCTTTCAATGCCGGTGTCCCCTGTCTTTGACTGTCTTTCTTCTCTATACACTCTTCTACAGCATCCCCCTCCTCCGCAATTCTAATTACAACTGTGTGCTAAACTACCAAATCTATATGGAACAGGGTGTTAAAATAGGACTTTCTGACGTCTCCGTCTGAGCTGAGACCCCGAAGCTGAGAACACAGAGTGTTAAGAGCCCACACATTCTCAAGAGAGGTGCTAGACCATCCATGCAGACACTGTAGAGGGTGACCCAAAAACACCTGCCAGGGACCCTCAGCCCCATCCTTAAGGTCTTGAGAGAGATTTGAGTATTGCTCCTGGAACTCTTAGAGAGTTGTGAATGCTGTTGTTCCTTCCCATCCCCATCACGCCAAGCAGGGGGCTTGAAGAGAACCTTTGGGAGAGTCTGGCCTGTGTCTTATGGAATTGAGGGGACACAGAGTTTAGTACCTTACTCATGCTTGGAAAACCCTAGAGGTGAGAGGTTGGCTTGCTTCCTAGACAGCAGAGTGAGGAGAGAGGGCAGAGAGAGGGCACAAGAAGAGGGAGTGCAGCTCCTGCCTTTGCTGTTCCTGGTGGTGTGACCTCCAGTTAATGATCATTTTCTAACTCTTGGTCACAAAAAGTTGGAACAAAATCTTAAAGGCACTCAAAGGGCATAATTATTGATTTTTCCAGAAGGTGGGAGGCAGACTTGACATGGTAACAGTAGAAGAAGAATAGAAATACCAGGCGGAATTTGATAACTCTTGGAGAGCCAGTCTTAAGCATTGGCGGAAAACAACCTTACAAATGAAGTTTTTACAAAAGACGGACATAGATGAAAACTCACATGGTGCTGTTGCACAGTATTCACTTAGGATTTCTAGGATCAATTTTAGTTTCACATACGTAAACTGTTTTGAAAAAGGACTTATTTGGGGTGAAGAGCATTGGTGTTAAACAACAGGTCACACAAACCCGGACAGGGAGGCCTGCTCTACCACCTGCTAGAAGTGAAACTTTGGGTAAATTACTTAACTTCTCTAAGCTCCAATTCCTTCCTTTATAAAGTAAAAATAATATCTGGCAAGACTATTACAAGAATTAAATGAGATATAGTAAACGATGACTTTTGCACAGGGTCTGTTTGTTTAGTCATTGGTTTTGAAAGTGAATGAGACAGATCTATGCTTAAATCAAACTGCTTTGGAAGGAATACATATCATCCTGTGATTCTATCCCAAGTTTTTAAATTCAATCATTTGGTTTGGTGCTTTCTGTTGGCTGCTACTTACCTTCATGGAAGCATATTGAAGTTTCCAGAGAACGTTCTCCGTAATGTGTTCTGAAGAAAATTGAAAGAAAAAAAATAAACCAAACTGAAGTATGGAAACACAGCTTGTGAGTTCAGAAAAACTATTTGCTCATCATAAATTAAGTTAAAAATATAGTTGCACAAACAGATGACTAAATAATACTCAGACCCACAGATTTGAGCTTTTAAGCGCCATCTTATATAAGATTGTTCAGCTCAACTAGCCTAGCCATTAAAAAAACTTAGATATGACATTTTTAAAAATAGATATTCATATACGGCACATCTAAATCCATGCTGTTTATATAACACAGAGACAGCAGATATATCTGTAAGGAGGAGTTGGCATCACAGAGAATGACATACTATGCTAGAGGGATCCTCAGATTTTTCCTACGTGGTAAGTCTGAGCATCTGGCTCTACTTTCGGCGCCTGCAGCAAGGGTGTCCAAGGCAGCCTTGAACCACACTCAATTTTCAACGGCGAGACAAGTCATCTGTCTGAGTTCTTGAACTTTAATCAGGTGAGCATTTTTGCTTGTTTGTTTTCATTCTCTAACGTAAAAGTCAGGTTCATTGGGTCCATGGCCTATGCACAAGTTAAAATATTATTAGCTCGTCATCAGTATCCTAAAGGATAATTCGATACACAATTTAGGGACACATAAAATTCGGATGTCCATGAACCTCCTATTCCATAATAAACCCAAATCAATATGCTGGAAGGAGCTATTTCTTAGTCAAACTTCTGCTAGCCAATATTTTAAGATCTGAAGCACTCTCTCAATCAAAATCATTACTGAATTCAAGGTCATCAAAATCCTGTTTTTCAACAGATTCTGTATGAGGACCTGGTTTTATCTTGCCTCAAAGGCCAGCTTTGTTCTATAGTTATAAAGGTTTGTTGTATCTCTCCTACTCAGTTATTTGCTGTCTGTTAGACTAATTCTAACTTGGGATAAAACAACAGGCATGTTGCAGTTGTGGCGAGAGATTCTGAGTGTGTTTACACAGTGTCAAAATCACCTGCCGAAAAGTAGTCTACATGATTAATCAACTGAATTGGATGATTTTTATCCTCAAATTCAGACTGTTAGAGCAAATCTAAAGTTTGCTATTCAATTTGCAAGAAAGCAGTTGGGTTCATTATTAGTAATGAAAGCTATAAAAGAACAGCATGCACACCTATGTCTTAAGAACATACCTAAAAGGGCTTGCCTCTCACTCCCTCATTGCTGGGACCCAGACTACTTGTCCCCTACATACAGGAAGTTGATCTGACAACAACCAACTTGTGGTATTCCTGACTTTGTAACAGACAGCAATCCTACAATAAAGTATTCAGAATCTGGATATCATTTATTTGGAGAGCAGTCTTTAGTGTAAGTTACAAAAAATCATTATTTGCCCTCTGTTCTAGAAGTCTTTTCTTGTTTTGTTTTTTAGTTGGTGTTTCACTCTGTTGCCCAGGCTGGAGTGCAGTGGTACGCTCACGATCACCACAGTCTCAACCCGCTGGACTCAGGCAATCCTTCCGCCTCAGCCTTCCAAGTAGCTGGAACTACAGGCACGTGCCACCACATTCGGCTAACTTTTTGATTTATTGTAGTGACAAGGTCTCGCCATGTTGCCCAGGCTGGTCTCGAATCCCTGAGTTCAGGCAATCCTCTTGCCTCCACCTCCCAAGGTGCTAGGATTACAAGTGTGAGCCACCGCACCCGGCTGTTCTAGAAGTCTTATAATAAACATGGCACTCATGAGATACAGATGACTATGATTGTGCCTAAGAAGGCAAGCTGTATTACATATAACACCTTGTTACGGGTTACAATGTAACCCCCAAAAAGGATATGTTGGAGACCTAACCCTCGGGTCTTCAGAATATGACCTTATTTGGAGATCACCTTTACAGAGGTGATCAAGTTAAAAAAAAGTCATTTGGGTGGACCATGATCCAGTGTATGACTGATATCCTTAAACAACATAGAAATGTAGACACGGAGATAGACAAACGCATAGTAAAGATGGCCGCCTACAAGCCAGGGAACAGATCCCTCACAGGCCCTGGAAGCATCAACTCTGCTGATACCTTGATTGTGAACTTCTAGCAAACTAATTCACACCTCATTGATCCCGCATCATTGGATAATGAAAATGTTCATTATAAATTCACTTTCCAGAAGTATTCTGGAAAATAAACAGTTTCAAAATTTTCATTCTATTCTTTTTTATTAAAATATTTCTAAAACACACTCTCCACATTCTCAAACCAAGGACAGTAGAGCCCAATCTAAAGCTTTCTTAATGATGCAGGTTTATCAGTGACTGCTGGGGTACAGAAAACCCTTTGTTTCTGCAGTTGATGGCATCATTGGCTTTCCTGTTTTCTCCCCATATCAAATTCCCAGATGGCCCCGCTGGCCCCTGCTTCATCCTCATTCTCTCGTCCCAATTTGCTTCTTCTAATCTGTTGTGAAAGAACAGAAACCAGACAAACAAGACATTAAAACTGTTTCTGAAATAAATTAGTAGTTCCAAGTTAAAACCTGAAAAACTCTCCTAAAAGTTAAACCACATAAACTTGGAGAAACTTCTTTTGTTGCCTACTTCTCAAGGGATGAGGATGTCAGATCCCTGGTGCTCTGGCTAACTCAAGGGTTGTGCTACATTGGTCACAAGAGAGTCCTCTGCTTTGAGATCTTACCCTTTTGTAACATAAAAAGAAGCAGCTGGATCAATGACAGTTCAGGAAATAAGCTTCTGTATCAAGAGCCCAGTGGTGCTTTGTTTTGCCATTGTTATTTCTTATATTTGAAATATGGTCATACCATAGGGTGGGACTCTCTGGAATGACCTTTCCCTGATGCAACATTAGTTTGGGAAATTCTAATTCCCCAAACAGAACAATAATCAGATTAAATGACTACAAAGGAATAAACTTGCCTTAGAAATCAAAAGAGTACTTACCAAATTAGATTCCTTACTACATCCTCTCACTTTTAAAAAAGAACATATTTATTCAATTATTCAATTTCCACTAATTGAAAGCTGACTTCTTTGCCACCCTTGGTTTTGTGTAGAATGAAAATTTTTCTGCTTTATGCCATGATCTTGCTGTTGTTGAAAAAAGAACAGTAAAATAAAAACTAGTGTTTAGTAAGCTCTGTATTTATGAGGAGGTAAGCACTCCTGGCAAATGTTTTATATGCCTTATCAAACTTCTCAAACACCTCAGAGGTAGGTATGATTATTACTGCTCCCAGTTAACAGAAGACAAAACAGGCCTAATGTGTCCAAATAACTTGTCTAACTAAGCCAAACTGCCTGAGTTAAAATACAGGCTTTGCCAATAAGTAGTCAAATGACTCAGACAAATTATTTGAACACAACCCCTGTTTGTCTTCTGTTAAATGAGAACAGTAATAATCAATAACAGCAATAACATAATGTTAAAACTAATTACTAAAATTAGTGTGATCTTGCTAAAATAGCATCATTTAAATTATAAAATAAAATATCTAAAACAAAATATAGAGGCCAGGAATATTTTCAAAATCTCTCACCAAGACTGATTATGCTCTAAAATACTGATTTTTATTTATTTATTTTTTGCAAGGTTAATTATGTGTTTTTAACTTGCTTAATAGCTTTTATTCTAAGTTGTCTCCCAGAACTAGACATATGAGGATGCATGTGCGGGCATTTTTAAAACCAAGATCATTCTCCTGAAGCTAGAGCCACAAAAGGGTACATAATCTCTATGAATTAGCAATGGGGGAAACATCAAAAATGCCTCTGCAGAGTGGCTGGCAGCAGGAGACAGGAAAGGTAGGCCGTGGGTGGGAATGCTGACAAGTCGGAATACAATAATTTAGACACTTTCAGAATCAGAAAAAAATTTTTTCAGAATTATGCCAATACCATTTTAGCGCATTTGTAAGGCTTCTCAGAGAGCCTCAGAGCGCAGTATGCATGTTACTTAACTACCTGGTTTGGAATGATACTTATTAGGATGCGGAAATGACACAGCAAGCAGATCTTGTTTTTTAATTTTCTGTTCCAAACTCCCCAGCAGCTCTACTTCCACTCTTAAACAAAATCCCCAAGATTGTCACAACTTTTGAAACTATGATTCTTACCAAGAGTCTTCTGTGAAGTCTTTTTCCAGTTACAGATTAAAAAACAAAACAAAATAAAGAACTAAATGACTTAATTGCTTGGCTTTTGTTTGGTGTTCTTTTGTCGTCAGAGTTAGTATTCATGTGGCACTTTCCGGAATTCACATTAAAATGTATCAACAATGAGAATTTCATTTGTGTAGATAAATGCAATTGTTATGCCAGAACTTTTATATTTAAATCAGTTGAAAACACAAATAAGCGCTGCATGATAGAATTGTTTCACTTGTTCAAACCTATTTATTTAAAAAAATTCCTTTATAACTAGCTCCAAGTCCCCAAATGTGTCATGCTGAAAGTAGTAATAGGTGGGCCAACATTTATTAAGGATGTAAGTTCCGGTCATTAAAGATCGGCCCAGGAGGCAAGAAAGTCAAAAACTCCCTTTCACTTTCCTGGAGACCTTAAGCTTTAGTTTCTCCATATTAAAACAGGGAGCAAGCAAAAACATTTCTCCACCAGTGTGAAAAGTAATTTATATTTAGAAGAAGTCTGCAAAGAAGGCCATTGCCCCCTTAACATTTAATTAAGGGATAATACTCTGGAAATAAAAAAGTTATCAGAGGATAAAGGTCTCCAACAGGTTTTATTCAAGGAGCGGCAAATCTGTTTTTTAATCTGTAACTGGAAAATAAATGTCATGTCAAAGGTTTGATATTTGTTTTTAAAGCAAGAAACCTGACCACAGTGGTTATCAAAACCAAAGTGGCAGCAATACTGTCTCACCGGTGTCTTCAGACTCTGCTCTGCTGAGGTAAATAACTTGGCATGCCTCTACTTAGTGAATGAGTCTGGATGATTCTTTTATGGTACGTAGACAGTTAGTATGTTAATTACAAAAATATCTATACAATACAAAGAAGTGGAAAAACATATAAAAGAAGATAGCTGTTAGGTTTACTCCAAGTAGTGAGTGAAAAGAAAGAAATGCAAATGATTTATTCTGGCAAAGCAGACACCAATGTCTTCCTTTGGTTCCTTTCAGCGATTCCATTCACTTGGATGGTCCAGATGCATCTTCCATGGCCAAATGGAAAATACAGTGTTTTCTTTCATTGTGGAGAATCTCCTGGACATAAGATTTTAAGTGGCTCCTGTATCCCGCAGGAATTTATTAAATATTGTACCTGCAAACTGGCCAGAATAAATGGGAGCTAAAATGTTTAAAGATATCGTTCCTACCCTTCAGAAACTTACAAGGATATGGAGATTCTTGTTACTATGAACTCTTCAGCTTTTTACAACATAAATTGTTTTTATCTAGAACACAGTAAAATTCTGTTCCTTTTAAAATAAAACCTAGAGTTTTCAAAAATGGTCACAGCTTGTTGTGATTTGGACAAAATGAAGGATGACACTTAGACAAATGCTTATTGTGTAAAGTGATAATATTCCTATTGCCACTAATACTTTAAGGTAAGATTTCAGCTGATAATAAATAAATTTTTATTTATTACACAACTGAGTAAGAATATAAATTTTGAGCGTTGGTTTAAGGTTGCATTGTGTTGTCTTTTTTTTTTTCTTCAAGTTACTAGCCCTGGCACTAAGTAGTTGACTTGGGGGAAGACTTCTTTCTGTGCTGCAAATATTTCACTACTGAAATATTGTAATAGGAATTTAATCCAGAGAATCACATAAACAAATACTACTTAAAAAGAAAGAACAGGATGCTTACTAAGGAAGGACACAAGAAAGGGAAAACTTTTTTAAAAGATGATTTATTAATGATAAAAGCATTTTATTTTATTTTATTTATTTTTTTGAGTTGGAGTCTCACTCTGTCACCCAGACTGGAGTGCAGTGGCCACTGCCAGCCACAGCAGTCTCGACCTGCTGGGCTCCGGCGATCCTTCTGCCTCAGCCTTCCGAGTAGCTGGAACTACAGGCACGCGCTACCACGCCCGGCTAATTTTT
>NW_007111566.1:798293-803420 GCF_000164805.1 Carlito syrichta
GTAGAGATGAAGTCTCGCCAAGTTGCCCGGGCAGGTCTTGAACCCGCGGGCTCAGGCAATCCACTCACCTCAGTCTCCCAAACTGCTGGGATTACAGGCTGAGCCACCGAGCCTGGCTGATAAAAGCATTTTAAAATAGTCTACTCTTATCCAGTCTCTGAGTCATATTAATATCTAGTGTGAGAAAAAAAGGAGTCAAACTGATAAAGAGAAGCTTATCTAAGTGGATTGACTCTTCTCATACAAGCAAATCCTGACATGTTTCATGGTTTGAAATGCCATGATGATTGGGTAAGTCAGCATTTGATGCTTTACAGATATGCGGGCCATATGAGATTTCAAGAAGTTTTCACATACATAATCTCACTTAATTTACACAGAGCTCTGTGAGGGAGTGAATGTTGAGTCCATTTTAAAGGTAAAGCCACTACCGAAGGTCAGAAAAAGAGTAACAAAGCCAGGATAGAAACCTGGATCATCTTCCTCTCAGATCTGAACACTTGGCAAAGCACCCAAATTTTGAAAAATATTATTATTGGCTCTAGCATCGTTCAGTGTACTTGTTAGACACACAGGGAAGAAGAGGAGGAGGAGGAGGAGGAGAAGAGTGAGGGAGAAAGGGGTTGGGGAGAGAGGAAAGCTTTTGAATTTTCCAAATAGTTCACACTTTACCATGATTATACCACTGTCCTCCAAGCTTGTTGTTTTTGAAATGGCTGGAGTTGCTTGTCAATGTGTAAACAGTGGCTACAAAACTAGTATATGACCTTAAGTGCCAGCCTGGGAGCAGGCTGTTCTTTGGTTAGTTAGCGCCAAGTGATTGTTTTAACAGTTGTGTTGCTTTATGTGAAAAATCCTATCTCTTTTCTCAGAAACAGCTACTTGAGCTCTGATTAACAAATCACTTGGTTTGTTACAGCTGATTTCGAATAGCTTGAGGCTATTAATAGCTTCAAGGCAAATTTTGCTAACAGATTTCATACACTTCTTGGGGTTTTACTTGGACATGAATCCCCGCCACCCCCCCTTCCCCCAGGCCCCCTTCAGTCTACCTTCCAGCAGTTGTCCAGTTAGGCTTCTCACTTTTATTTTTAACTCATTTTCTAGCAAAGTCAACTCAAGGATGGAAATTTCTTTGCCAGGCTCATTGCTTACAACCACGGATGGGTTAGATGCCTATTAGTCACTGCTCTGCAAACCTTTAATTTGGTATGCAGCTTAAAACCGGATTCAAGTAATCAGCAATTATCAGGGTAGAAATGACAGAATATATAGTATCAAAAATGAAGGTTAAGAAAAAAGGTCATTCACACAGGTCATTTATGAAGAATAGGTAGTGTTTTTTATTGATGTGGATTTACATGTCCCCTTTGGAAAACCTCTTACCTTTGCCCCACTTTATTTGCTACTGAAGAGGTCTGATACAAAGTTATTTATCTCATGAGCTTATTGTGTATTTGTAAAGTATCTTGAAATGCTTATATGAAAATATCAACTAGGCTGTAGGAATATGAATTATTGCTGTAAATTAAACATAAGAGTAAAGACTGTAACTCCTAAAGCCCTCAATTATTTCTCATATGCATAAACATTAGAATATTTTAATCAGTTAAATATCACATATTTATGAATCAAAGTTAAATGTTAATTAACATCAGGTAAATACTAGTAAACACAGGAGATATACAACTGTATATGAGATAGCCTGGCTCTTAATGAGCTTACAATCTATAAGAGAAGAAAAAGTAAAAACATAAAAATTAAATAACAATATAAGAGATGTCAAAAGGCAATCTATTGTTAATTGCCACCTGAAATGAATTTAACGGAGTAGCTACTATGGGTCAGAGGAAGGAGAGATCATTTTCAGAAGCAGTAAGCAGCAAGACCGTCAGAAAAATAAGATTCCAGCCAGAGCTTAAAGACTGAATCCACTGATACAGAAAATGAGGAGGAGATTTTTGGTAGAGAGAACCCAGTGAGAAAGAGAACAGATACAAAAAAGGAAAGAGTCTAGATCCCAAAACAGAAATAGAATATAGAACTGCAAGTGACAGTGACACAGAGGGTTCTAGCATAAGATAGGACTGGAAAGGCAATTTGGAACTGGACTGAGGAGGGCTTTGAATGCAGAGTTAAAGAGCTAAGGTTTCTGAACAGAAAAGCATCTTGGTCAAAGCAAAATTCTGGAAACATTAATATGGCTGTGGTAAGCCAGATTCAATGGAGCGGGAGGACTGGAGGCAGGGAGGTCAAACAGAACTCACAGCAAGTCCAAGTGTTGGCGGGAGGGTAGTGAGATAGGAAAGGAAGAGATGGGAAAAGAAATTCGAGGAGAGAGTATCCAACTTCCCAAGTGTGCTGATCAGCGTTTGTTGTTGGAGCTTTCTGCTATTTTCTAAAATATTGTCAAATATATGAGTTTCTAAGAACTGAATCACTTTAACAGTTGCAAGTGAGGATGAGGAAATGAAGAAATGATTCATTTTGAGCTTGCAGTATCTAATAGCTGTATAAGTTGATATGTTGGCACTTTTCTTCTTGATCTTGTAGCCTTATCTAAGCCCAAAAAGTATTAGCTAAAAAAAAAAAAAGTTTTAAAAAAGCACCATAAAACGTAAGAATTAAAGGAGATCTGAGAACATTTTCTTTTCACCAAAAAGCTAACTCTGGTTAAACACGGACTATTCCAAACTCTTGTCAGTAAAACTGAAGGGAAGCCTCAAGAATTCCTGTGACCCCTTTTGAATTGTAGTCCTATGTTGGGGCTCCTGTTAACCCTCTGGCTTTGAATATTTAAAATTTAATGTATTTTTTAATGCAGAAATTCAGAGAAGCTTGATGTATCTCTGAATAAGCAAGAAAGTTTCACGAGCGTTTTCCAATAATGCCACGGCCCCACCGCCTGGTGAGTTTATACATATAATGATACAGTAAAGCTATTGACAAGATTCTGACTTCTGCGTTGAACCTTCACAACCAAGTTCTGGTCTCACTGCTCACAGAAATGCAATGCTTTGCCCTTTGGGAGTACTTAAGGTTGACACACTCTATTCCAGTAACACCGCTTGACAGAAAGATGGCGCTGGATAGAAAGCCTCTTCCCCACATTCCCTATACCCTACCCTGCAGCCCAGTACTCAGAACCCATTTCCTGGGAAGCATCAATTTCAACTCTTTCCAATCCCTTGACTATTTTGAGACTGCCCCTTACTAGCCCTTCTACCCCTGGCTCCCCAAGAAGCCAGAAAGGGGCGACTCAGGCTAGCAGCTAGGGGTAGACTCTCCTTCCTCCCTTCTAACTCTTCTTGTTTTCTGGGTCCCCCACCCCCCAGCCTCCCCAAGTTGGCAAAACTAGATGGTAAATGCAGGGCAGGGGGTGAATAAACGAATCACTCCCCAGTTAGAACACTCTGATGATCAAGTTTGGGCCTACAGCAAATTTATATGTTTGGATTTATGTAAGACAGGGTGGTTGAAACTGCTCGACTTACAAACTTAAGAAACATTACTTTTTGCTCTTGACCTGGACAACTGTGGAAGTCCATCTGTCCCTGCAAGGTGATAACGTGAGATTGGTTCACAGGTTGATGCTCCTTCCAGATACTGTTTTTATTCCAGTGCTGGAAAGATGAGTGAGCATTATATAACATTTTCACGTACCCTTACATAAACAATTAGAAGCTGTTTACTGCTCAAGGATTCAATTAAAGATTTTTTTTTCCACTCCTGGGCTGAGGACATTACCAGGGTCAAAGTAGAAAAGGGGCTTGCAGTCCTGCTGCACTGCTTATTCTTGTCACCCCCAAACCCCCTCTAATCCACCTACAGCTAGGTTAACAACTCACCAATTTCAAACCAATTCATTTGCCAACTCAAAAACCACATATAACGTTAAACGCCTGCAGATCTTAATCCTCTTGAGTATTTATATATTTTCTTCTCTCATCCCTCCAAAACTAATCCCTGAGTTTTGAGAATCTGGGAACTTGGGCAAAGGAGAAAACAACCACGCAGACCAAGACATCTGAAATCCCAGCTCATTACGTCAGCTCGAACTGACAGTATCTTTTTGTTTGTATTGACCCCGCTCAAAAGTGTAAAATCACATGAGTAACGAAACATGAAATACAGGTGTTAGTTCTGTATGCGATAAGTCTAAAATGTAATTAAATGCGTTCTTTCTTCGCGCAGGTGTCATTTACTCTGTAGGTTAAGATGTGTGTTTCCCTGAACCTCTCCCTTCAGATTATGAACACACGCTGTTGCATCATACTCACACATTCGTTAGCAAGGGCTGAGGAGTGTGTATTTTTCCCACCGGTCCTCAGCGTTTGCTGTTAGATGCACAGACCTTCGCTGCCTTTCCACAGCGATTGCACTTGAAGCTCCACGGAAGCTCCGCGAAAGGATAGCGCCCAGAGAGCGTTCCTGACAGCTGCGCGGTTGGCTCCAGCAACCTGCTCTGCTGGAAAGTTTCCTCCAACCACCAACACCCACCTCCGATCCCCCAAGCTGTCACGACGCAGGCTGGCTGGGTCTTCTCTCGACGGGGGAAGGGTGTACCCACTCCCTGCTAGGCTGCCCGATCTCACAACCAGTGTCGTAGCCAGACTCCTCCAACCCCAGCGGACAGGCTGTCCAGGGCGCTCCGACGCTTCAGGAACGCCGAGGTCCCCTCCGCGCTTAAGGGAGAGAGCGGTCTGTTCTGTAGGGAGCCAGGACACTGGAGATCGAGCGGGTGCGAGGAGAGCGGGGGCGAGGGGGGGCGCAGAGCGCGGGAGGCAGAAGGCAACGGAATGCAGGAACGAATGGGCGCTGCAGGAGGGGGCGGGGACGCGGGTGCGAGCTGGGCGCAGGAGGGGCGCTGGGGAATGGGCGCTGGAACTAGCGGGCGCAGGAAGGGGCGCGCTCGCAGGAACCGGCGGGCGCCCGGGAGGCCCTAGCCGCGCGATCTGCCCCACTCTCCTGAGCGGCTCAGTCGCCAGAGGGAGGGGGTGCGGGGACTTGGGGTGGGGTGGGGGAGACCGGACCGGGGCGTGCCTTCGCCCGGATTGGCTGCAGGATCCTGACGTGAGGCCCCGGGGGCCGGCTGGGGGGAGTGGGAGCGGGGTGGGCTGGGTGCTG
>NW_007111566.1:803848-804298 GCF_000164805.1 Carlito syrichta
GTGGTGTGGGGCCGCTGGGAGTACGGCTCCTTCTTCTGCGAGCTCTGGACCTCGCTGGACGTACTGTGCGTGACGGCCAGCATCGAGACCCTGTGTGTCATCGCCCTGGACCGCTACCTCGCCATCACGTCGCCCTTCCGCTACCGGAGCCTGCTGACGCGCGCGCGGGCGCGGGCCCTCGTGTGCACCGTGTGGGCCATCTCGGCCCTGGTGTCCTTCCTGCCCATCCTCATGCACTGGTGGCGGGCCGAGAGCGACGAGGCGCGCAGCTGCTACGACGACCCCAAGTGCTGCGATTTCGTCACCAACCGGGCCTACGCCATCGCCTCGTCCGTGGTCTCCTTCTACGTGCCCCTGTGCATCATGGCCTTCGTGTACCTGCGGGTGTTCCGCGAGGCCCAGAAGCAGGTGAAGAAGATCGACAGCTGCGAGCGCCGCTTCCTCGGCGGC
>NW_007111567.1:0-747 GCF_000164805.1 Carlito syrichta
CAGTCCCGTCAGGTGTGGTGGCTCAAGTCTATAAACCCAGCACTTTGGAAGGCCAAAGCAAGAGAATTGCCTAAGCCCAGGAGTTTAAGACCACCTAGGGCAACTTGGCGAGACCTCCTCTTTACAATAAATCAAAAAATTAGCCAGGCGTAGCAGTGCAAACCTATGGTTCTGGCTACTTGGAAGGCTGAGGCAGAAGGATCGCCTAAGCCCAGCAAGTTGAGGCTGCAGTGGCCATGAACATGCCCTTGCCCTCCAGCCTGGGTGACAAAGGGAGACTCCGACTAAAAAAAAAAAAATCTCAGCCCCCTCTGGGCTTCCAAGTCCTAGAGACATGGATGCAGGAGACTGCCTTGGGGGCTTGGAAATAGCTCACCTGCAAATGCCCCCAAAGTGAAATGGGGGCTCAGCCAGGGTTGAGAACTGCTGACCTCTTTTACATGATCATCTGACTCTATCTTAGGAGCACAGACATGTCTCATTCCAGCACCCACCCCTTTGGAGGGCCTTACTCCTTGGCTGACCTCACAGTCCATGCCACCCACATCTCAGGACTCAGACCAAACCACATTCTCAGGACACCGTCCTTGAGCACTCAGATGGGAACCCGTGTCCCTCTCATTCTTGGTTGGATTCAAGTGGGTAACAACTCTGAGACCTCCCTCGGCTGCACAGAAAGATGGAGGTGAGCATCTACACTCCCCGGGATCTGAACAACACTGAACAGCACATGCTACTGCTCGCCTG
>NW_007111568.1:0-906 GCF_000164805.1 Carlito syrichta
AGGATGACCTGAGTGTAGATACTTTAGCCTCATTCTAAGATTCTTACTCAGTTTTGTTCTGAAATGGGTTCATGAAGCTGCATGTGGATGTACTTCCCAGACATATGTCATAGGAGTCTTTTGGTGGTACTTTGAAAGATTTTGGAGACAAAGTGCTGCATGAAATAATAGAGTTTTAATATGCATTACACATAAAATGTAAAATGCATATTATGGTTCAGTTATATTAATTTCAGTTGTAATTCTTACATTTTTTCTAATTCCCTTCTAAGCCTGACATTCCCACCCTCCCAGCATGTGATGAGGCTCTTCTTTGCCTATGATGTCCTCTCAATCACCTTTGCTCACCTGATTGCTCCTTATCTTTTTTGGGTTAGCTCAGAAGTCACTTCCTTCAGTGATTGCTTTTCTGTGTGTAGGCTGACCTTTGTCTTCAATTATTTGTGCAGTCATATTTTACACCTGTGTTCTCAATTTCATTGTGATTATTATTTGAAAATCTGACTTTCACTCTGTCACCCAGTGTGGAGTACAGTGACACAATCACTGCTCACTGCAGCCTCAAACACCTGTGCTCATGTGATCCTTCTGCCTCAGTCTCCTGAGTAATGGGGAGTACTGGTGCATGCCACTACACCTGGCTAATGTTTTGATTTTTTTTGTGGCAATAAGTCTCACTCTGTTGCCCAGGCTTGTCTCAAACTCCTGGACTCAAGCAGTTCTCCTGCCTTGAACTCTCAAAGTGCTGGGATTGCAGGTATGAACTACTCTACCAGGCCCCCAATTTAATTGTCAATAGCTCCTCCTTTCTCCCTCAGCAGTGTACTGGTATGAATAATGTGTCTCATGAGTTGCCACAGTCAAAGATACCTCTCTTTCCCCTGGCTGGTCTGGGATCTCTTCTTT
>NW_007111569.1:0-923 GCF_000164805.1 Carlito syrichta
CCTGGGCTCTTGCCTTGCCCTCCCAAAATGCTAGGGTTATGGGTGTGAGCCACCATGCTGCCCCCCAAAGACCACTTTCAAGTAGCACTATACCACCTCATGTGTAGTGGAAGAATCTTTTAATAGCAAAATATTCCTAATTCTTTCTCCCTATTTATTATGTCATTGCTTTTATTCATTTTCCTTTTACATAAGCTAATACAAACTGTTGGTAGTCTTAATTTGAACCAATTTTTATCTCTTAGATCAATTAACAATAAGAAAAATAAATGTTTTATTATACATTCAATTATACTTTCTCTAATGCTCTTCCTTTCTGTTTACAGATCTAAGTTTCTGACCCATTTTATTTTCTTTCTCTCTACTGCCTGAGCCAAGCAGGTCAAGACTGCAGTGGCTGTGAACATGCCATTGTACTACAGCATGGGTGACAGAGTAAGACTCTGACTCAAAAAAAAAACTTTTTTCTTTAACATTTTTTAAAGGGCAAGCCTACAGGTAATAATTTTTTTTAAATAAGGAATAATTTTGTAAGGTACATAACTTTGGTTGGCAGGTTTTTTTCTTTGTTTTGTTTTCTTTCTGAGAACTTTAAGTGTTTTACTTAGTTCCTTCTTACTTATGTGATTTCACAAGAGAAATTACATGTAATTGTTATCTTGGCTTTTATATCAGTGTTTCTGTCCCTTCTGACTTCTTTCATACTTGTTTATTTTAACTCTAATTACTGTAATATGAATATGATAGGACTGCATATAATGGTTTTGCTTTGTTTTGGCATTTATACTGTTTGGCGTTTTTTGAACCTACTGAATCTGTGGTTTTGGGTCTGACGTTAATTTGAAGAAATCACTCAATCATTATTATAAAAACATTTATTCAGTTCTTTACCTTCTTTGCTCTCCTTCTTATATTTCTCATAC
>NW_007111570.1:0-700 GCF_000164805.1 Carlito syrichta
CAGCCCCATGGGACTGTCCAGTAAACCTCAGCTTGGATTTTCAGTTAAACCCTTAAAAGTTCTATGACTACTTTTCCATATACGTTTCTTTGCTGAGAGTGGCAAATATGCATTGTATTCAGTAGGCCATCACGTTCCTCCCACTTCCAGACATCTTTCTCATGCAATGATTTCTTTCATTTTGAATTGCTGACCAGTACTGAAATTGCTGGATTGAGTGGCATTTCTATTTTTTATATGGGGAAATCCCCATACTGTTTTCCACAGAGGTTGAAGTGACCTATATCACCAGTAGTGTATAAGCATTCACATCTCTCTGAATTCTCACCAACATCTATTTTGTATTACTTTTTAATTTTTGCCATTCTGAAAGGTGTGAGATGATATCTTATTGTGGTTTTAATTTGAATTTCTTTGATAATTAGGAATATGAGCAAATAAAACATATTTTTTAACAATTTGTATGTAAAGATATTAAAGGAATTCAAATGAAATGAGAATATAAATAAAATAGATTTTTAAACACTATAAAAATGCTAGTGATGAAAATAAAATAACTGAAATGAAATTTCTCTGGATATGATTAATAAATAGCAGAATATAATACTGCAGAAGAAAATACTCATGATTACGAAGATATAGCAATATGATCTACTTAAAATAAAACATAGAGAACCAGAATAAGACTGTATGGGGGTAG
>NW_007111571.1:0-753 GCF_000164805.1 Carlito syrichta
CCTCATCCAGCTGACTTAACTCGTTAGCTATCTAGTTAGATAGCTGACCATCCAGCTGGAATAACTAACTAGCTAGCTAGCCTACTCAACTAGCTGTCTCAATCCATTTTCTAACTAGCTAACTAGCTGATTCAACCAGCTGACTTACCCTGTTAGTTAACTAGCTAACTACCTGACTCAACCTGCTGACTTAAAACTTTAGCTAAATAGCTAGCTAGCTGTCTTAACAAGCTGACTAAATTAGAAGCTGACTCATCTAGCTCACTTAGCTAGCTGACTTAACTACTTACCTAGCTGATTTAACTGGCTGACTTAACTAGTTAGCTAGCTGAATTAACTACGTGAATTAAATAGTTTCCTAACTAGCTGAATATTGAGCTGACTTAATTAATTAGCTAACTCTATAGGTAGCAGACTTAAGTAGCTAACTTAAATAATTAGCTAACTAGTGAGCTGGATGACTTAGCTTACTTAGCTTGCTAGCTAGTTAGCTCACTTATCTAGCTGACAACTATTTGGCTAACAAAATAGTAAGCTAAATTAATGAGTTGGTTAATGAGCTATATAACTGTTTTAACTAGTTGGTAAACGAGTTAAAAAGCTGACTTAGCTAGTTGGTTAACAAGTTAGCTATGTGACTTAACTTGTTGGCTGATGAGTCGGCCATCTAGCTACCTGGTTTAACACCTTGGCCGACTACTCGGCCAGCTTGTTAGCTGGATTAACTAGTTGGCCCACTTATCGGTCGATGAT
>NW_007111572.1:0-717 GCF_000164805.1 Carlito syrichta
CATGTACAATAGACATGATTTTACAAAGAATTGGAGAAAAGAATAGATAAGTCCAACAAGTTCATGTGGAAACAATTGGTTTGCCACAGGAAAAAATACAAAAAATTAGATTTCCCCTTTACACCATATGTAACAAAGTGCAAATGGATTAATGTCTAAAAAAAAATGTCTCTCTGAGAATATCTTTTTGACTCAGTAGTAGGGAAGATGGCATGTTACTCAAAGCACAGGTAATAAAAGATTGCTAAAGAGTACTGAGGCAAAATTACAGTGTCGTGTACAGCAAAAAGAAAACACGATGCAAACAAATTTAAAAGAGAAGAAAAAATCTGGTGAAATTACTTGCAACATGTGTGTCAAAGAATTTCTGACCAGATTATAGAGAGAACTCTGCATATTGATTTTTTTAAAAAGAAGACATACCAAATAGAAAAATGAGGAACATAAATACAGTGTGGAAAGGAGGAAAGACAGGTTGGTGACCACCTAAAAATGTTTAGAAGAGAAATGGAAATCAAAGCAATGAGATACTGTTTCTTGTAGAAATTTAGGTGGTGATGATGGAAGGCAATGGGAACTTAGGCACTGCTGGTGATGGTGTAAATTATAGCCACTTTGGATAGCAATTTGGATGTTTTTAACAAAATTTAAAATGTGTTTAAGTTATCACCCAGAAAGTTCACTTCTAAATAATTATTCTAACACGGAGGTTGGGAA
>NW_007111573.1:0-2119 GCF_000164805.1 Carlito syrichta
CAACCAATCCAGCATCAACTGCTGGGCTCCAACATTCCTTTCACCTCAGCCTTTCAAGTACTGGTGCTATAGGCATGCACAACCAAGCCCGACTAATTTTTCATTTATTGTAGAGACGAGGTCTCACCACGTTTCCCTGTTGGTCTTGAACCCACAGGCTCAGGCAATCCACACGCCTTGGCCTCCAAAAGTGCTAGGATTCCAGGATGAGCCACTGAGCCTGGCCTGTGTAGGCATTTTAGATAATTGCTTTATTTAATTTAAGCTATGAAATTCGTGGGCATAGAGTTGCTCAAAGTATTACTCTTTTCCCTTTTAAATTCCATGGCATCAGTTGTTATTAATCTTTTTTGTGTATATTATGAGTACACTGTGCCTTCTGGGTTTTTTGTGTACTTAGCTGTCTACAGGTTGATCAATTATATTTATATTTTCAAAGAAGCAGCTTTTGGCTGTGTTGATTTTCTCTGTGGGTTTACTGTTTTCCATTATCTTGATTTCTGCAATCATTCTTTGTTGGGAGCCGGCCACGTGGCCCACTGAGCATTAGGGATCAGGAAGGGCCGTTGACCCCGAGACCACTAGGATGCGTTCAGGAGCTATTGACCCCATTTCCTCCCCCTTTCTACTCAGCACTAACCAGAATAAGCTCCTATAAGCTCAAAACATAAAAATTCCATTCCATTCCATTCCGTTACTCTCCATTGCATTCCATTCCATTCCAGTCCGTTACTCTCCAATCCATTCTATTCGATTCCATTCCATTCTATTCCATTCCATTACTCTCAATTCCATTCCATTCCATTCCATTCCGTTACGCTCCTTTCCATTCCCTTCCATTCTATTACTCTACATTCCATTCCATTCCATTCCGTTACTCTCCATTCCATTCCATTCCATTCTGTTACTCTCCATTCCATACCATTCCATTCCATTCGGTTACTGTCCATTCCATTCCGTTACTTTCCATTCCATTCCATTCGGTTCCGTTACTCTCCATTCCATTCCAATCCATTGCAATCCATTACTCTCTATTCCATTCCATTTCATTTTGTTACTCTCCATTCCATTCCATTGCATTACATTCCGTTACACTCCATTCCATTCAATTCCATTCCAGTACTCTGTATTCCATTCCTTTCCATTCTATTCCATTACTTTCTATTCCGTTACTCTCCATTCTATTCCATTACTCTCAATTCCTTTCCATGCCATTACATTCAATTCCATTACTGGCCATTCTATTCCATTCCATTCCTTTCCTTTCCATTCCATTCCATTCTATTCCATTACTCTCCATTCCATTCCATTCAATTCCATTCGATTCCATACCATTACTCTCCATTCCATTCCATTCCATTCCATTCCTTTTCATTCTGTGACACTCCATTCCATTCCATTCCTTTCCATTCGATTCCATACCATTACTCTCCATTCCATTCCATTCCATTCCTTTTCATATTGTGACATTCCATTCCATTCCTTTCCATTCCATTCCATTCCATTCATTTCAATCTCATTACATTTCTTTCTGTTACTCTCCATTCTATTCCATTCCATTCCGTTACTCTGCATTCCATTCCTTTCCATTCCATTCCGTTACTCTCCATTCCATTCCATACCTTTACTCAATTCCATTCCACTACAATCCATTCCATTCCATTCTATTGCTTTCCGTTACTCTCCATTCCATTCCATTGCATTCCATTCCGTTACATTCCGTTACGCTCCATTCCATTCCATTAAATTCCATTACACTCCATTCCATTCCATTCCATTCCGTTACTCTCCATTCTATTCCGTTATTCGTCTTTCCATTCCACTCTATTTCATTCAGTTGCATTCGGCTGCTCTCCATTCTATTCCATTCCCTTCCACTCCATTCCTTTACACTCAATTGATTTCCATTCCATTCTGTTATTCTCTTTTCCATTCACTCCATTCCATTTCATTCCATTTTATTACTCTCCATTCCATTCCATTCCATTCCATTCCATTCCATTCCAATCCACTTGATTCCGTAACTCTCCATTCCATTTCTTTCCACTCCATTCCAATCCAATAATCTACATTCAAATTCATTCCATTCCATTCCATTCCACTACTCTCCATTCCTTTC
>NW_007111574.1:0-448 GCF_000164805.1 Carlito syrichta
TGAGGTTAACTTTGGTAAGGCCTTGTGTTGCTATGCCATGCCACTTTCTAAAGTCCCCATCATGAAATTTCACACTGAATAGTTCACTTTGGGGAAGCACGTGTGAACATTAGCAAATAATTGTGTGTTTTTTAGTCTACTGCATAGACAGACATGTCTTCCATGGTTAGCAAACGGGGAAAAGACTATTTTCTCTATTTAGAGCATGATAGATTTTATCCAATGACTTCTACCAATGCTATCTTTGCAGAATTATGTCTTATTACTGTTACATAATGTAGTTTGTTTTCTGTTTCTTTGCTCCTGATGTCAACTTCCACTGAGTTTTTTATCACTGACCAACAACTGTCTCTATGGTTTTAAAACTGCTCAATTGTGAGTCAGCACAGCTCTGTGTCCTCCTTGCAAATTCAGTTTTCTCAAGTTTTGCGATTTTCTTTTTTTTTTA
>NW_007111575.1:0-829 GCF_000164805.1 Carlito syrichta
ATATGTGACATTCTCATGAGATACACTGCAGGGTATCTCATCACTGAGCAGAACTTACCACAGGATGCAATCATTTTGAATCCACTTCTGACAAATATAATCTTTCAGTTTCCAATTTAGACTATTAAAAAAACATTTTCTTCAGATTAAAAATGTACACTTGCCGGGCTCGGTGGCTCAGCCTGTAATCCCGTGCCTTTGGGAAGCTGAGGTGAGTGGATTGCCTGAGCCCATGGGTTCGAGACCCGACTGGGCAGCAAGACCTCACCTCTACAATAAATAAAAAAATCAGCCGGGCATGGTAGCGCATGCCTGTAATTCTGGCTACTTGGAAGACTGAGGCGGAAGGATCGCCAGGAGCGGCCACTGCACTCCAGTCTGAGCGACAGAGTGATACTCCGACTCAAACAAAAAAAAACAAAAAACAAAACAAAAATGTACACTTAATGCTAAACCATGATAAATATCTGTCATCTAACATAGAAACACTTTGTAAATTTGAAAGGGTCATTTCAAGTTAACATGTGCTTGTATAAATTAATGAGATGCATGTTAAAGAGAAATATGTAGCCCATGACTCCACAGAACTTATATGTTGCCCATGACTCCACAGAATTTATGCTCTTCTATGGTGAGACTAAGGTAACATTGGAAGAAAAAGCATAATGTAGTGTCCTAAAAGTTTACAGAGTATGGTCATGTTGGTATTTATTTTTACATAAAGTAAACAAAAAGACTTCCTTGTTTTGGCACTTCAGATCAGTCAAATAATCAACTTCCTACTTATGTACACTCTAAGACAAAGACTATCAGTCAGTCAAAGTTTTGT
>NW_007111576.1:0-822 GCF_000164805.1 Carlito syrichta
CGAGTTTGTTTAATGTGATCAACCTCCAAAAGTACTTCAGATAAAGGCATACAGGTTTATTTTACGATGCTATCTGAATTTGTGAGCGATGATGTAGATGAAATAAATCTGTAGGCCAGAAACTCAATTTTTTAGTATTTAAAATACAGAGAGAAAATACCACTACCTAAGAAAACCTGACATTGACAACACAATGGAAATAAGGATTAATGTAAAAAGAATAAATGGCAAGAAGTCTCATGTTGGGAGCCAACATCTATAGCTACATGGCTGAGGCCTGTAAAGGCCCATCTGGAAGATCGCCTCTGACATAGGATCAGTTATACCTATGATATTGGCATGTGATTAGTGACCAGTGAGCATACATGGCAGTAAAATTTATAAGTAAATCTCTATACATCTGATGGAAAGTTGCACAGTAAGAATTATTTTATATGACCTTGTCCCTTCTAAGTTGTACTTTTTTCTAGATATTTTTAAACTTCTATTTCCTTGTAGACTGGTTAGTCAGCTCTTGTTTCCAAAGGCAGTTTCTCCTAGGACTAAGATTAGAAACTAAATTACCATGATAGTTTTGTCGCCCTGCCCCTAGCCAGGCAGAACGTTTTCTTTTGTTTCGTTAATTACCGAAACTCTGTCTGCTTCAGCCCATGGCTGCCATCTTGGCAAACCTGCATTTCCTTGTTCAAGAGTGTGGCAGCTACTATTTGATTTTTAGAGTAGACTTGTTAGGATAAAATATATACATATACACTCATAGCTGCGTAAATCTATGCTTGCTGTTTTGTTTCCTTTTGCTACATTATTCAAGTGTAATAGTTA
>NW_007111577.1:0-799 GCF_000164805.1 Carlito syrichta
CACATGTTTCTTGATATGGGTTGGGGTCAAAGAAGTTTGACAAGCCACTGGTCTATCCCAAGAATTTAACAAGGAGCTCTCGCTTAAGTAACTTTTACAACAGACTTGACCTACTGTAGTTATGATTAAGAAATTATTACATTGGCTGAACACTGAGAGGTTTCACAACATCTGTTTAGAGTTTTGTAATGGTTTCCATAATGGGGAATTTCAAAATGTACAACTTTCTGTTGTTGAAACATCAAGCACGGCCACCACAGTGGGCTTCCCAGAGAAGACTTGACAATTTCCTTTCTCTCCCCTTTCTTCTTCCCTCCTTCCTCTCTGGGGCAAACTGAAAATGGGGAGAGCCGGGCTCGGTGGCTCAGCCTGTAATCCTGTGCCTTTGGGAGGCTGAGGTGAGTGGATTGCCTGAGCCCATGGGTTCGAGACCCGCCTGGGGCAGTGAGACCTCATCTCTACAATAAATCAAAAAATTAGCCGGGCGTGGTAGCGCATGCCTGTAATTCCGGCTACTCGGAAGACTGAGGAGGAAGGATCGCAGGAGCCCAGCAGGTCGAGGCTGCGGTGGCCGGAAGCGGCCACTGCACTCCAGTCTGGGCGACAGAGTGAGACTCCAATTCAAAAAAAAAAAGAAAGAAAGAAAATGGGGAGAGTAGGAAGTGGTAAAAGAACCCTGAGGAAAAAGCAGGGCTGGGCGGTAAGGAAGGAGGGGCTGCAGGCAAATGATCTGGTCCCCGGAGGAAGTATCACTTCCTTGCGGGTCTCCTCTAGGGCCTTCTCCCTCCGGCCTCCCCTA
>NW_007111578.1:0-5013 GCF_000164805.1 Carlito syrichta
GATCTACATGAGGAAGAATAAGAGATTGAGCAAACAGAAATAAAAGCCATCCCCCCATCCTTGAACAACAGAATTAAAGAGGTTAAAAAGGGGGGGAACCTATACAAATGAAGAAAAACCAAAGGAAGAATATGAGTCTCACACAGACTCCTAGGAGGTCAGCCACAGAGAATACACACTCCAGAACTCAAACAATAAAGAGCCCCCAGAATGACTGGCCTATAACCACAAACCCAGATATCAAGATATTAATAGACAGAATAAATAGAAATGGGGAGAGACAAGAAGAAACAATGAAGGAGTTGATAACAGAGATAACAGTAATAAAGAATTCAGTGAATGAAATAAACAACAAACTGATAAAGATGGAAGGCAGAATGAACCAAGCAGAAGAAAGAATCTCAGAGTTTGAGTATCAAAATATGGAACTAACCCAAACTGTTAAAAACATAGAAAAGAAGCTTTAAAACACAGAACAAAACCTCTAAGAGATGTGCTATTATTTCAAGAGGCCAAACCTAAGATTAATTGGAATCCCTGAGGCAGACAGAGACAGAGACCACCCTGGGACAAACATTTCATGAAATTATCCAAGAAAACTTCCCTCATCTCATCAGTGATGTGACCCTTCAAACACAAGAGATTCAGAGAACCCCTGCAAGACAACAACCAAGAAGACGAATTCCCAGACAGAGTAATTCATCCACACAAAGTAGGAATAACAGAAAAAATCCTAAAGGCAGCAAGAAAGAAATGTCAGACTACCTACCAGGGAAGACCAATTAGAATAGCAGCAGACTTATCTACAGAAAAATTTCGGGCTAGGAGAGCTTGGAGACCAATCTTCAAAGCTCTCAAAAGCAAACAATTTCAACAAAGAATTTCCTATCCAGTTAAGCTAAGTTTCATCAGTGATGGGTAATTAAAATCTATCCAAGACATTCAATCCCTAAGGGTTTATGCTGCCTCCAACCAGCTCTACAAGAAACACTTAAGAAAGTATTAAACACAGAAGAAAGGAAAAAAGCATGACAATGGCCTTCACAAGAATGCTGGAAAAAGATAAAAAACACACATAAATCAACCCCAAAATCAAAAGAAAGACAACTAACAAGTAAACAAACAGCAGCAACAACAACAAACTCTATAAGAATCTCATGACAGGAATAAACTCTCACTTCTCAATAATTAGCCTGAATGTGAATGGACTAAATGCACCAATGAAAAGACACAGAATGACAAATTGGATAAAATATCATAAGGCTACAATATATTGTTTCCAAGAGATTCATCTCACCAGAAAAGACACTTACAGACTCATAGTAAAAGAATGGTAAAAAAAATTTCAGGTGAATGGAACACAGAAGAAAGCAGGAGATACAATCTTAGTATCAGACAAAATGCCATTTAAGCTATCAAAAATTTAAAAAGATACGGAAGGTCACTACATAATGATAAAATGTTCAACCCATCAACAACAAATATTCATCTTAAACATATATGCATCCAATGTAGGAGCACTGACTTTCATAAAGCAGCTTCTAGGTAAACTAAAAAAGATATTGACTCTAACACTATCATAGCTGGGGACTTAAACACCCCACTAACAACCCTAGACAGATCATTAAGACAAAAAGTCAACAAGGAGATCTGGAAACTTAATGTGATGCTTGACTAAATGGGCTTAATTGATACCTACAGAACACTCCATCCAACAATGGAATGTACATTCTACTCATCACCACATGGAACGTACTCTAAGATTGACCACATCCTTGGCCATAAATCAAGCATAAGCAAATTCCATAAGATTGAAATACTGCCATACACCTTCTCAGACCACAGTGGAATAAAAATAAATATCAACACCAACAAAATTCCTCCAAAACTCACAAAGACATGGACACTAAACACCATGATGCTAAACAACTCCTGGGTCAACATGGAAATCAAAAAAGAGATTAAAAGATAGCTGGGAGCAAATGAAAATGAAGAAACATCTTACCAAAACCTCTGGGATGTCATGAAAACAGTAATAAGAGGGAAATTAATATCTCTGTGAACACACATGAATAAAATGGAAAGATCACAAGTTAACATCCTATCAAATCACCTAGGGAGGCTGGAAAAGCAAGACCACAAAATCCCTAACTTTAGCAGAAGAATCTAGATAACCAAAATAAAAGCCCAAATTTGGGACCTATAAGACAAAAATATAATAAAAAAAAAAAAATCAATGAAACCAAAAGCTGGTTTTTGAAAGAATAAACAAGATTGATGGATCCCAAGCTAGACTGACCCAGGAAAAAGAGAGAATAACTCCAAATAAACACAATCATAAATGTGAAAAATCAAGTCACATCAAATCACAACTGACCTTGAAGAAATACAAAAGATAATCAGAGATTATGATGTACATCTGTATGGAAACAAACTCAAAAATCTAAATGAAAAGGAAGACTTTCTTACATCACACAACCTCCCCAGGCTAAAACAAGAAGAAATCGAGACCCTAAATAGATCAGTAACAACCCAGGAAATTAACTACGTCAAAAGAAAACTACAAAAAAAAAAAAAAACAACAAAGAAAGCCCTGAACCAGAGGGCTTTCCAGCAGAATTCTACAAAACATAAAAGGAGGAGCTGATACCAATCATATTGAAGTATTTCCAGCAATTGAGAAAGATGGAATTCTCCCCAAATCATTTTATGAAGCTAACATCACATTGATACCCAAACCAGGAAAAGATCCAACAAAGAAAAAGAACTACAGGTCAATATCCTTGATGAACACAGATGCTAAAATCCTCAACAAGATTCTGGCAAACTGGATCCAACAACACATCTCAAAAATCATCCACCATGACCAAAAAGGCTTCATCCCCAGGATGCAGGGCTGGTTCAACATTTGCAAGACCACAAAAGTAACGAAATACATCAATGGATGTAAAGACAAAAACCACATGATTATATCCTTAGATGCAGAAAAAGTTCTTGATAAAAACCCTTGAACATTCAGGCAAAGATGGAACAAACTTCTAAACAATAAGAGCCATCTATGAGAAACCCAAAGCCAACATACTGCTAAACAGATGAAATTGGAACCATTTCCCCTGAAAACTGAAATGAGACAAGGATGCCCACTCTTACCCCTCCTATTCAACATAGTATTAGAAGTCCTAGGTAGAGCAGGGGTATCCAAATAGGAAAAGATGAAGTCAAGTTATCCCTCTGTACAGATGACATGATTCTATACCTTGAAAACCCAAGAGAATCTGTCTACAACCCCTTTGCTCACTGATAAAGAACTTTGGAGAAGTCTCAGGGTACAAAATAAATGTGCAAAAGACAGTCACATTTCCATGCACTAACAATAAACAAACAGAAACCCAAATAAAAGCACAATTCCATTCACAATAGCCACAAAAAAAAGAAATACCTTGGCATCTTCCTAACCAGAGATGTGAAAGACCTTTACAATAAAAACTATAAAACACAGCTCAAAGAAATAAAAGACGACACAAGCAAATAGAAAAATAATCCATGCTAATGGATTGGAAGAATCAACATTGTTAAGATGTCCATTCTATCCAAGGCAAACACCAGATTTAACACAGTACTCATTAAATTAAATTACCAGCAGCATTCTTCTCAGACCTGGAAATGACAATACAGGAATTCACACGGAAACATAAATGACCACAAATAGACAAAACAATCCTCAGCATAACAAACAAACAAAAAACAAAGTGGGAGGTATCACTCTATCACACTTGCAGATCTTAAGCTTTATTATAAAGCTATAATAATCAAAACAGCCTGGTATTGGTACAAAAACAGGCATATAGACCAATGGAACGGTATAGGGATTCCAGAAGCAAAACCTCAATTTCTCAACCAACTTATCTTCAACAAAGACTACACCACCAACCACTGGGGAGAGGAGAACTTATTCAGTAAATGGTGCTGGGAAAACTGGCTGATATGCAGAAGATTAAAACAGGACCCATACCTATTATACACAAAAGTCAATTCTAAATGGATCAAAGACCTAAATGTAAAACCTGAAACTATAAGAATCTTAGAAAATGCAGGAGACACCCTCATGGAAATTGGAACTACAACCAATTCCTGATTAAAACCCCAGGTGTCCATATCATAAGTGATAAAGATAGACAAGTGGGACCTCATTAACCTGAAAAGTTTCTCCAAAGCAAATTAAATCAACAAGAGAGCAGAGGGACAGCCCACAGAATGGGAAAAAATATTTTCCAACCATATTATCTGACAAAGGCCTAAAATCCAGGATCTACAAGGAACTCAAATGTGCTAAAAGGAAAAAAAAACAAACAGCCCCATTAAAAAAGTGGGCAAGACAGGTGCAGTGGCTCATGTCTATAATCCCTGCACTTTGGAAGGCCGAGGTGAGAGGATTGACTGAGCCCACAGGTTCGAGACCAGCCTGGGCAACTTGCTGAGACCCCATCTATACAATACATCAAAAAATTAGCCAGGCACAGTGGCACGTCCCTGTAGTTACAGCTACTTGGAAGGCTGAGGCAGAAGGATCACCTGAGCTCAGCAGGTCAAAGCTGTAGTGACAGGGAGAGTGCCATTGCCCTCCAGTCTGGGTGACAGAGTGAGACTCCTACAAAAAAAGGAGGTGGGGCAAAGGACATAAATAGACTCCTCTCAAAAGAAGACAGACACATGGGCAACCAAAAGACACATGAAAACAATCTCATTTCTCATCAGAGAAATGCAAATCAAAACTACATTGAGGTACCACCTAACCCCTAACTAGAAATTGACCTAACATATGACCCAGCAATCCCTCTACTGGGAATATACCTGAAGGAACTCAAAGCATTCAACAAAAAAGATACCTGCAAATGCATGTTTATTGCAGAACTATTCACAACAGCAAAAAACATGGAACCAACCTTGCTGCCCATCAAACTGAACTGGATAAAAAAATGTGTGCATATACACTATGGAATATTATGTGCCATA
>NW_007111579.1:0-683 GCF_000164805.1 Carlito syrichta
ACACATATAAACAGGAAGTGAACAAACAGAAAAACATATTCCATGCAATGGGGGAAAAAAGAGGAGTATTAGCTGTGTTTTTATCACATAAAACAGACTTTTGAGTTAAGAGATAAAGAAAGTCATGATATAATGATAATGGAGTCAATTAGGCAAGAGAATATAACAATTGTAAATATATAAGTATGCAACACCTGATGAAAGATATAAAACAAATATTATTACATCTAAAGGAAAAGACAGATTGCAATACAATAATAGTAAGAAACTTCAACATCTCATTTTTAAACAAACACATCATCCAGGCAGAAAATCCACAGATAAATATTAAATAAATAAATATTAAAGTTAAACTATACTCCAGAACAAATGGGCCTAGTAGATATTTACAGAACATTTCAGCCAACTGCTGCAGAATACACATTTTTCTCATCAGTACATAGAACATTCTCTAGGAGACTCCGTATGTTAGGCTACAAAACACTATCAACAAATTTTAAAAAGTCAAAACCATATCAAATATATTTTCTAAAGACAACAAAAATAAAGCTAGAAATAACTAACAAGAAGAACTTTGGAAACTATACAAATATATGGAAATTAAATAAAATACTCCTGAATGTCAAATGAGTCAAAGGATAAATTAAGAAAAAATTTTTTTAAATTTCTTGAAACAAATGAAA
>NW_007111580.1:0-751 GCF_000164805.1 Carlito syrichta
AAAGGATCGCTGAAAGGATCGCTGGAGCCCAGCAGGTGGAGGCTGCAGTGCCCAGAAGCGGCCACTGCACTGCAGACTGGGCGACCGAGTGAGACTTCAACTAAAAAAAAAAGCATACATAATATTGAAAAATAACTTTGTTACTTACAAATACAGACAAAGAGAGTTCACCATTAATTTAGCCATGTTTTATACAATAGGAATCAAAATGTTTAGCTAATTCTGTCTATAAGAGTGTCAGAATCCTAAGTAAAATTTCCCTTAATACTAAACATTCCTCCAAGGGGAGTATATTTTGTAGTATTAGGGCATGAATGAAAATTATTTGACAAAGTGAAATACTTACAAATATGACTTGTCAATTTTCATATTCATACATGTTTTAAACTATGTACATATATATGTGTGTATACGTATATGTATAATACCAATTGAGGCTTTAATTAGACATTTTTCTTTGGTTAAGGGGTTACTCCAAATTGTCTGAAATGTTTTAGACTAACTCTTTAAGGAATAGTCCCTATAGTGAACAACTGCCCATCACATGGCAGCCCCAATGGTAATCTTTCTGTACTCCCATGTTATTCTGTGCTCTCCACAACTGGTCTTAATCAGTGTTCTTATTGAACCCAAAATAGAATTTAGGGTTGTTTCCTTTCACTTTATGTTCCAAGAATTCTCATTTTAATTTCCTTCTAAGATTATAGTAACCTCTGTGAAAAGCACAATTTTATCATGTAGTCTTTATACA
>NW_007111581.1:0-917 GCF_000164805.1 Carlito syrichta
CAAACACACATGAGGAAAATGGAAGGAACAGAAATTGACAACCTAACAAGCCACCTAAAGAAGCTGGAAAAGCAAGACCACAAAAACCCTAATTTCAGCAGAAGAACCCAGATCACCAAAATAAAAGCCCAAATCCAGGACATAGAAGACAAAAAGATAATACAAAAAATCAATGAAACAAAAAGCTGGTTCTTCGAAAGGGTAAACAAGATTGATGGTCCCCTAGCTAGACTGACCAAGAAAAAATGAGAAAAAAACCAAATAAGCATAATCAGAAACACAAAAGATGAAGTCACATCTGACCCTGAAGAAATACAAAAGATCATTAAAAACTACTACGTACACTTGTATGGAAACAAACTTGAAAACCATAAGGAAATGGAAGACTTTCTGACATCACACAACCTACCTAGGTTGGAACAAGAAGAAATTGAGACCCTAAATAAACCAATAACAATCAAGGAAATCGACCACGTAATAAGAAAACTTCCTACAAAAAAAAGCCCTGGTCCAGATGGCTTTCCAGCAGAATTCTACAAGACATTTAAGGAGGAGCTGATACCAATCCTACTGAAGGTATTCCAGGCGATTGAAAAAGATGGAACTCTCCCCAAATCATTTTACGAAGCCAACATCACATTGATACCCAAGCCAGGTAAAGATCCAACAAAGAAAGAGAACTACAGGCCAATATCTTTGATGAACATAGATGCTAAAATTCTCAACAAGATCCTAGCAAACCGGATTCAGCAATACATCTCAAAAATCATCCATCATGACCAAGTAGGCTTCATTCCTGGCATGCAAGGCTGGTTCAATATTCGTAAAACCATAAATGTAATTAGATACATCAACAGATGTCAAAACAAAAACCACATGATCATATCACTAGATGCAGAAAAAGCTTTTGATAAAAT
>NW_007111582.1:0-743 GCF_000164805.1 Carlito syrichta
CACCCTTATGGAAATTGGGACCGGCAACCAATTCTTATTCAGAACCCTAAACCGATACCTTAAGAAATAAGATAGACGAGTGGGACCTCATAAAATTAATGAGCTTCTGCAAAGCAGAATACACCATCAAGTCAGTAGGGAGACAGCCCACAGAATGGGAAATATTATTTGTCAACTGTATATATGGCAGAGGCCAAAACTCTAGGATCTACAAGAAACTCAAATGCCAGAAAGGAAAAAAAAAACAGTCTCTTTTAAAAGTGGGCAAAAGATATAAATAGACACTTCTCAAAAAAAGATATAAGGGCAGTCAACAGACACTCAGGCATCATCAGAAAAATGCAAATCAAAGCTACATTGAAATACCACCTAAGCCCAGTAAGAATGGCCATCACCAAAATACAAACAACAACAGATGCTAGCAAGGATGTGGAGAAAAAGAAAGGCTTCTACACTGCTGGTCGAAATGTAAGGTAGTGCAACCTCTTTGGAAGACATGTGGTGATTTCTGAAAATACTACAAATTGATCTTCCATATGACTCAGCAATTCCCCTATTGGTAATATACCCAGAGGAACTCAAATCATTCTACAAAAAAGATACCTGCACATGTATGTGTGTTGCAGCTCTATTCACAATAGCCAACACTTTGAACCAACAATGTTGCCCATCGAACCTGGACTGGATAAAGAAAATGTGGTACATGTACAAAATGGAATATTATGCAGCCATAAAAAGGACAA
>NW_007111583.1:0-826 GCF_000164805.1 Carlito syrichta
TCTCAGAGTAGTTCTGGGCTCATGTAGTCAGTTGGGATTATTTCTGCCTCTTCGATTTTGGTGAAGAGTTTAAATGAAACTTATATTTGCTTTTCACCTGCTTGGACAAATTCAGCTGTGAAGCCATCAGGCCCTAGGCTCTTTTTTCCTCCCTCTCTCTTTTCTTCCTCTTTCTTTCTGCTTTGTTTTGTTTTGTTTTGTTTTTTGAGTTGGGCTCCCCCTCTGTTGCAGGCTGAAGGGCAGGGCACTGACCATCCTTCTGCTTTGGATCCTCTGCTTTATTTTACACAAAACTATTTGCTGAGTCAAAGATTGAGTGAATGATGAGCCTTCACTCTTCAAGGGAATGTTGGTGCCCGCTGATTACCTAAAGAGGTTACAATTATGAAAATGGCTTAGGTAATCCTATGATCGCAAGACACAGAGTGAAGTAAACACTAATGACGCCACTGGATGGAAATCAGGGGGAAAATCCAAATCGGTTTACTGAAAAGAACTAAAGAAGGCTTTTATTCTCAGTGAAGTGTTCTAATGCTTTCAAATATAACTTCCACATTACTTCCCATAATTTCAAAGAAGGCCAATCCTATCAAGCTTTCCCATTTTCCTTTCGTGCTGCTCCTCCCTATTTCCTCAACCACAATGGGTCGAAGGGCCCACTGTCAAGAGATTCGAGCCTGTGTCCTGAATAATTAGCATACATGGGAGTTCAAATGTCGACTGAACTTCTATGGCAGAAGAGCATAAAATAATAATACAACACTTGGACTTGAATATGTTGTATCTTTGGCTTCTTGTGCCAGCATGAGCTCCATGGAGCTCTTTC
>NW_007111584.1:0-936 GCF_000164805.1 Carlito syrichta
CACCCTCCATGAAAGAACTTCCTTTTAATTTCCAGTAAATTGAAACGTGTCTATGAATGACTAAAAACAATTTTCTAGTGAAAAATATAAAGATCATCACCGAAGTGGGTTAGAGAAATATAAAACATATGTAGATATTTTAGAAAATGTGTAAATCATTTACAGTTACATTAGACATACTTTATTTTAATGCAGAATATGATATAAATGTCCAAATGGACTTTTGTTATATTTCATTGTCTCATCTGTTTTAACAGGATATGCAGTATACACTTCACAATAGAGTATAATTTATCAGGATAGAAACCATTTAAAAAGGAAAAATTTACTGAAGCTGTAAATAATCCAGCCAATGAATCATGTCTACGTGTGTTTTGGACTACCTAACACAGCACATGTGACTATTCCCAAAGTAAAATCATAGACTACTTTATATTTAATTCCATTTCATCCAGCAACATTTTTTGAATGCCACATACTGTAAAAAATTCCGTAATTGCATCTAAGGTACGGTCACTGATCTCACAGAACTGACTGTCTAATGAGAAATAAAACAAACATGGAAATTAATTACGATATAAAATTGAATAAGATGAGCAAAACTGGAAAAACAGAAGTGCTTACCCTAAACTGTAAGACAAACTAAGCAGTGACTGTTTCTTCACATATTTTCTCTAAATACTTGTGTTTATTTATATCATTTATTCTTACAATGCTGGGGTTGCACTTTGTATTTTGTTTCCTGCTCTTTTAAAATTTGGCATATATCATAAAAGTTCTTTCATATCCTTAATTATGTTTAAAAATACTGCTTGATGGCCAGAAGGTATTCTATCATATGGGAGACATTTAAACATTCTATTGTTGACTATTGAGTTTGCTTTACTCACTGCTTCAAGCCTAAGGAGAAGTAAAGAAAAAAGATCAATAAACATT
>NW_007111585.1:0-767 GCF_000164805.1 Carlito syrichta
CATGTACCCTTTTACCCTTTTAAATTTTTGATATCTTAAAGATTGTTTTTTCTGATATTAAAATTATGACTCCTGACTTTTTTGTGATCCATTTGCCTGGAAACTCATTTTCCATCCTTAAACTTTGAGTCTGTGTGTGTCCCTTGTGGTGAGATAAATTTCCTGGATGCAGCAAATAATTGGGTACATAATTGACCATTCTACCTGTTGCATGATGATACCAACATTTATTTGATCAATGCCATCTTGTGAGTGAACATCATACTTAAATTGTGTGCCCATTTTTTTGGCACCCCCATATATTCTACCTGTACAACTGGGAAACTTGAGAAACTGAACAGTTAAATCATTAATTCCATGTGCTTCAGCAATTAAATAACAGAGCACAGTTTGTCATTCTGTGTCTTTTCAGAGGTGCATTTTGTCCAATTACATTCAAGCTGATTATTGAAATGTGATTGCTTGTCCCTCTCATGAGATGATTATAAGTTTTTTTTAATGTTGTTTGCCTGTTTCCTTTTAGCTTTTGGGTTGATGAATGTGTGTGTTTTCAAGTTTGTTGTTATGATGTATTCTCTGTTGATTCTGTGTTCTATTGTTCTCTTGGGAAGTGTGTGGTAATTATTTGTTTTCCTTCTTCTGTGCTTAATACCTTTTAAAGTGTCTCCTGTAGAACTGGTCTGGGAGCTACATAATCTCTTAAGGATTGGAAGTCTGGGAAAGATTTTAATTCTCTGTCACTGATAAAGCTGAACTTTGACTGCATA
>NW_007111586.1:0-841 GCF_000164805.1 Carlito syrichta
ATGGTTCATATTTTCTCAGCTATGGAGGGGAATTGAGCTTAAAAGATGAGAATGATTTCCAGTTTCCCTGCACCACATGCAACGAGCTTGGAGTAGACATTCTATCCTAATAATAAGTAAAAAGCTGAACAAATGGAAAATGGGCAACTCTTCTTAGATCCTTCAGAGAGCTGAGATTGCAGGGAAAACCACTGCTCCAGAAATTGAAGAGACAGACTGGAGAATGGAGATATTACAACTTTCTGAAGCAGAAACCCAAGGATTGAAACCTCCATAGGAGCCAGCACTAAGGTAGGAAAACCTGAACTCTGATGAACTGTTGAAGGCACAACATGGAAAACTTGAGAGGGAAAATCCCTGGAGACCAGTCATGGGGTCCCACATTTTTGACAGTTTGAGATTCCGGAGCTGCACTAGTGTCTCATGGCAAAAAAAAGAAACAGAAAAATCTCCCCATGCTTTCAGCAGGGAATTTTTTAATTGAAATATGCCAGAGCACACTGTTCTTTTTAACAAGACCTGCTGGAAGGACTCATTGTTTAACTAAAGCTTCATGTGCTGAGGTTGTATCCTATCCCAACTGACCTGGAGAAATAAAATTCCTACCATGAGCCCCTTCTTTTTTTTTTTTGAGCTGGAGTCTCACTCTGTTGCCCAGACTGGAGTGTAGTGGCACGTTCCTGGCCCCCGCAGCCTTGACCTGCTGGGCTCCAGTGATCCTTCCGCCTCAGCCTTCCAAGTAACTGGAACTACAGGTGGGCACTACTGTGCCCAGCTAGTTTCTGATTTATTGTAGAGATGAGGTCTCACCAAGTTGCCCAGGAGAGTCTCAAACCCACGG
>NW_007111586.1:1737-3013 GCF_000164805.1 Carlito syrichta
TCTAAGAAGGAGAGCAAAGAGGGTAAAAAACAAATGTTTTTAAAATAATGACTGAATGATTTTCTCAAATTAACGTCAGGCACAAAACCACAGATCCAGGAGGCTCAAAGAACACCAAACAGCATAAATGCCAAAACAAAGCAAAACCACTATACCCAGTCCTATCATATTCACATTACAGAAACTAGAGTTAAAATAAACAAGTCTGAAAGAAACCAGAAGGAACAGAAACACTGATATAAAAGTCAAGATAGCAATTACATCTAATTTCTCTTCTGAAATCACATAAGTAAGAAGGAGCTAAGTAAAACATTTAAAGTTTTCAGAAAGAAAACAAAAGAAGGAAACAAAAAACCTGCCAACCAAAGTTTTGTACCTTACAAAATTATTCTTTATTTAAAAAAAAAAGTATTACCTGTAGACTTGTCCTTTAAAAAATGTTAAAGAAAAATTATTTTTTTTTTTGAGTCAGAGTCTTACTCTGTCACCCATGCTGGAGTACAATGGCATGTTCACAGCCACTGCAGTCTTGACCTGCTTGGCTCAAGCAATAGAGAGAAAGAAAATAAAATGGGTCAGAAACTTAGATCTGTAAACAGAAAGGAAGAGCATTAGAGAAAGTATAATTGAATGTATGATAAAACATTTATTTTTCTTATTGTTAATTGATCTAAGAGATAAAAATTTGTTCAAATTAAGACTACCAACAGTTTGTATTAGCTTATGTAAAAGAAAAATGAATAATAGCAATGACACAATAAATAGGGAGAAAGAATTAGGAATATTTTGCTATTAAAAGATTCTTGCACTACACATGAGGTGGTATAGTTCTACTCGAAAGTGGCCTTGGGGGGGCAGCATGGTGGCTCACACCCCAGGAGTTCAAGATTAGCCTAGGCAATATAGTGAGACCTAGTCTTTACTAAAATTAAAAAATTAGCTGGATGTGGTGGTGTGCATCTGTAGTTCCAGCTACTCGGGAGGCTGAAGCAGAAGGATTGCCTGAACTCAAAATGCTGAGGTTATGGTGTCATGATTGAATCGCTGCACTTCAGCTTGGGTGACAGTGTGAGAGAAAGAAAGAGAGAGGGGGAGGAAGGGAGGGAGGAGGAAGAAAGAAAGGGAGAAAGAGAAAGAAAAAGAAAGGAAGGAAGGAGGAAGGGAGGGAGGGATGGAAAACAGTAGAGTTGAATTAATTGTAAAGATGTATTACAAACTTTAGAGCAACCCCTAAAAAAGTTTAAAAACATAAATAATATGTAAAAAATGAAAGGAA
>NW_007111587.1:0-759 GCF_000164805.1 Carlito syrichta
GAGGGAGCTGTGTGAAGGCCTGGGAGGCTCCATGGCGGGAAGGTGCCCGCTGGGTCCCGCAGGCGCTGCTGGCCAGCTCCTCTCTGCACAGGACTGCCTGGCACCACAGCCACACGTCCCACCCTGCCCTGAAATACCTCCCCACCCACCCCACCCGGTCGTGACGGTATTCAGGACCCCCAGAGGTGGGGGCGAGGGTCACGCCCCCAGAGGGAAGCAGAGTGTGTTTGGGCCCCCACCCGCGGAGGAGTCCCGCAGGCACACGCCCTGGGGAACTCTTACCTCCCAGACAGGAAAGCCACAAGGAAACACATATGGCCTAGCGGGGCCTCCACAGGCAAAGAGATGTTTCAGGGAAATGAACATGCCTTGGGAAGGCCCTGTCTACGTTCTGCTCAAGGCGGAGAGCTCCTTGTGGGTTGAGGGATATTTTTTGGGAGGAAGAGCCCTGTGGGGGTGCAATGCAGACGTGAAGCTTCATCACGGTCTCCAGTGGCCCCGTTCCTCTGGCTGAACTGGGCCACATTGGCGGATGCCCGCAAATGCCGTGCTAGCCCTACACATGCCGCCTCATCGAGGACACTGGTGGCTGTTTCCAAAATCATGCCTCTGGGACTGCCAGGATCTCATGGAACATGGGTGGTTTCCAGGGCTGTCTGCTTGAAAATGGCGATTCACAGCGACTCATGGATTGGATCATGCATTGGGTCGAACATCCTTCACTACAAAGCCGGGGACACAGAGAGCCTGGGAAACACA
>NW_007111588.1:0-781 GCF_000164805.1 Carlito syrichta
TCCAGAATGACTGGTTACATGCAACAAGCCCAGACATCAAGACAAAAATGGAGAGAATTTAAAAAATTGAGGAGAGACAAGAGGAAAATAGGAAGGAGCTGATGGCAGAAATGAAAGCAGTAAAGAATACTGTGATGGAAATGAACAGCAGACTAATAAGCATGAAAAGCAGAATCAGCCAAGCAGAAGAAAGAATCTCAGAGCTCGAAGACCAAAACACAGAACTAACCCAAACTGTCAAAAGCATAGAAAAGAAGCTCAAAAAGACAGAACAAAACCTACAAGAGATGAATGATCACTTCAAGAGACCAAACCTAAGAGTAATTGGGCTACCTGAGGCAGAAAGAGAAACAGAAGCCACACTGGAACAAAACATTTCATGAAATCATTCAAGAAAACTTCCCTCATCTCATCAAGGATGAAAAAATTCAAACACAAGAGATTCAGAGAACCCCTACAAGACAGCAAATGAGAAGACCAACTCCCAGACACATAATAATTTGCCTAAACAAAGTAGCTAAGAAAGGAAAAATCCTAAAGGCAGCAAGAGAAAAAGCCAGACTACCTACCAGGGAAAACCAATTAGAATAGCAGCAGATTTATCCACAGAAACCCTTCAAGCCAGGATAGCCTGGAGCCCTATCTTTAAAGTTCTAAAAGAGAAACAATTTCAACCAAGAATAACCTACCCAGCCAAACTAAGCTTCATTAGTGAGGGAGAATTTGAAATCTTTTCCAGACATCCAATCCCTAAGAACCTACGCCGCCACCAGACCACCTT
>NW_007111589.1:0-847 GCF_000164805.1 Carlito syrichta
TTGATGGTCCCCTAGCTAGACTGACCAAGAAAAAACGAGAAAAAAACCAAATAAGCATAATCAGAAACACAAAAGATGAAGTCACATCTGACCCTGAAGAAATACAAAAGATCATTAGAGACTACTACGTACACTTGTATGGAAACAAACTTGAAAACCAGAAGGAAATGGAAGACTTTCTGACATCACACAACCTACCTAGGTTGGAACAAGAAGAAATTGAGACCCTAAATAAACCAATAACAATCAAGGAAATCGACCACGTAATAAGAAAACTTCCTACAAAAAAAAGCCCTGGTCCAGATGGCTTTCCAGCAGAATTCTACAAGACATTTAAGGAGGAGCTGATACGAATCCTACTGAAGGTATTCCAGGTGATTGAAAAAGATGAAACTCTCCCCAAATCATTTTACGAAGCCAACATCACATTGATACCCAAGCCAGGTAAAGATCCAACAAAGAAAGAGAACTACAGGCCAATATCTTTGATGAACATAGATGCTAAAATTCTCAACAAGATCCTAGCAAACCGGATTCAGCAATACATCTCAAAAATCATCCATCATGACCAAGTAGGCTTCATTTCTGGCATGCAAGGCTGGTTCAATATTCGTAAAACCATAAATGTAATTAAATACATCAACAGATGTCAAAACAAAAACCACATGATCATATCACTAGATGCAGAAAAAGCTTTTGATAAAATTCAGCACCCCTTCTTGATAAAAACCCTTGAACATCTAGGCATACGGGGAACATACTTCAAAATAGTAAAAGCCCTCTACGAGAAACCCACAGCCAGCATACTCCTAAATGGACAAAAATTGGAACCAATTCCCCTGAAAAC
>NW_007111590.1:0-1191 GCF_000164805.1 Carlito syrichta
CACAATATGGTACATACAAAATTATGAAGATGATATTCTACAGGAAATTTAATTTCTATTCATGCACAAAATTGACTCTACGTGATTTTCTTTTTATATGATGACTGATTTTAGAACCTTATTTAGCATCTATGAAAAATGCAATCCCAGTGAGTGAACTGAGTGCATTTGACAGATATTGTGCTGTTATTATTATTATTATTATTATTATTTTGAGTTGGAGTCTCACTCTGTCACCCAGACTGGAGTGCAGTGGCTGCTCCCCGCCACCACAGCCTTGACCTGCTGGGCTCTGGTGAGACTTGCACCTCAGCTTTCCAAGTAGCTGAACTACGGGCACGCACTACCACACCCAGCTGATTTTTGATTTATTGTGGAGATGAGGTCTTGCCAAGTTGCCGAGGTGGGTCTCAAACCCACAGGCTCAGACAATGCACTCACCTCAGCCTCCCAAAGGCACGGGATTACAGGCTGAGCCACCAAGCCCGGCTTGTGCTAAATTATTTAAAAGTAAAGTTCTAAGAACATCTGCATATAAAAGATACAGAAGAAGAAATGATTATAATTTGAGATAAATGACAGAGAAAGAGAAAAACCAAAGAGATACGTGATAAAGTCACACCAAAAATTATTTTTTAAAACCAACAGAAGGAAATTATGGAAAAGTGAGAATAAGAGAAAGCAGAAGAAAAATAGAAATTTGATTTGTAGCGACCCAGGGACTATTGCTTGATACCTCTCATTAAAGAGGTAAAAGTAGGGAAAGGAAAAAGTCAATGTTCAGAATTTATTTCATTCCACTAGCATACTTCAAGAATGTTGTAAGGAATCATTTGAAAATTGAATATCTACTGGTGATGTACAAACCAAAATATTTCTTTTCATGCTTTAACTAAATAATACAAATAATTGTTTTATTTTAGTCATATTATATTTAAGACCCTAATTTAATCAAATAATCCAGGTCATTTCATTTCATCTTTTTGGGGAGGGGTAAAAGAAGGGATGGGGGATATTTTATATAAATGTGAACCTAAAAAATAATGCACGTATATGTTAATCTGAGTCATGCATACGAATTATTATGTTACTAAGCCAATCACTTACATACATCATATTATTTAATTATAAAATAATCCTATGAGGAAGGCATTTATCATCAATATTTTAGAGATGAGAAAAGTGACTTGA
>NW_007111591.1:0-794 GCF_000164805.1 Carlito syrichta
ACAGGTCCTTTTACCTAGTACATCAGGTCATATTTTCACCAGAATGTGGCAAGGCATACTAAAAGACATTAAGCATAATTTGGAGAGACAGAACAATATAAAACCAGAATTAGCTATGACAAGAATGTTGGAATTTTACCTAATTTTAAAAAAATCTATGATCAATATGCTAAGGGCATTAATGGGAATAATAGATAACTTGCAAGTATAGGTCAATAATGTAAACAAAGATGAAAATTCTAAGAAAGAATCACAGAGTTGTTGCAGATAAAAACAACTAACAGAAATGATGAATATCTTTGATGGACTCATTAGTAAACTGAATATGTCTGAAGAAAGAATATCTGAGCTTGAGAATATGACAATAGAAACTTCCAAAATAGTAAAGGGAAGAGAAAAAGAACTACAGAAATCAGAATGAGGGAACAGTATTAGAAAAGGAATAAGTGAAGGTAAAATAAAAACTTTTATTTTTGTTCTTAATTGATCTGACAGATAATTTACTCAAAGTAATAATAGTAATTATGAATTAGATTGTGCATACTTATGTGGAAATAACATGAGTGATATTAAGGATACAAGGGACAGGAAGGAGGAATTGGAATTATTTTGATATCATAAAATTTGTTGACTATGCACAAAATAGTAAAGTGTTGTCTTAATGTGGACTTGTAAAGGTGTACTGCAACCTCTAGGGGAAACAATTTTTTCAAAGTTAAAAGAAAGCAGAGAAAATAGAGTCATACAAAATGCCCAGTTAAAACCACAGATTGCAGAAGAATAATGGAACATTA
>NW_007111592.1:0-352 GCF_000164805.1 Carlito syrichta
CGGGACTCCAAGATCGCTCAGGGCACAGCCCCCTGTCCTCTTGCGGTGTGGGAAGGTCAGCCCACCGCCTCCTGTCGCTGCCATGGAGCGACGTCACGGAAGTCTCTGCAGCGACACCCCACGCTGGGCCTTCATCTTCTCGCTGTGTTCCTGGCCGGGTTGTGGTATCTGATCAATGCGCGCCGGATGATCTGGGATCCCATTCCGAGGGCAGCTCTGCTCGACGACGGCCCACTGTTTAACTTTAATGAAACACCGTCATGTCTACTGACTTAAACAAAAAATTCAGTTTCACCCTCTTTAATGCAAATTACCATCAATTTGGTACAATTTTTTCCCTAAGATTTCTTTC
>NW_007111593.1:0-351 GCF_000164805.1 Carlito syrichta
CCATCATTAGGCATTTGGCAAACACAAATTAAAACAGCAATGATATACCACTTTATACCTACCTAGATGGCAATAATAATAATAAATGGAAAATAACAAGTGTTGGTGAGGATGCAGAGAAGTTGGAACATTTATGCCTCGCTGGTAGAAATGGAAACTGGTGTGACCACTATAGAAAACAGTCTAACTCTTTCCCAGAAATTTAAATAGTGAATAACTTATGGCATAGCAATTCTGCTCCTAGCTATAAATCCACAATTGAGAGCAGGGGATTGAACAGATATCTATTTTTTGGTGTTTTTTGTTTTGTTTTGTTTTTTTAGTTGGAGTCATACTCTGTTGCCCAGGTTA
>NW_007111594.1:0-801 GCF_000164805.1 Carlito syrichta
CCCACCCCCTGTCTCCGGCAGTTTCCCACTGCTGCCAATCCCTTTCTTATAGGATTATGATGATTGTTCAAGGTTCGCTTATGAGTAACAACGTAGGGTCCTCTGTTCTTTGTTTCTGTGATAGATCCCTGAGTATGATTGAATCCAAATTCATCCAAGTGGCTGTCAATTTCCTGAAGTTCTCCCAAGGAATCTCCTTGTGCGCCCCAACAAAATGAGTGAAAAAAAGCAGGACACAGCAGATGAAATTTGCTCACAGTGACCAGAGTCTGGCACCACTGCGAGGGCACAGGCTCGTGGTGACACAGGCCATAGGATGTTGCAGCCACCTGTCATGCACAGAAGGCCGTGGATTCTCAAAGCACCATTGCCAATACAGAGCAAGAGAGCATGGACACTCCACTGCAGATTGCCACCAATAGAATACACAGCTACCCAGAAGTCTCAGCCTGTCCAGGAAAAGGTGACACCATTAAAGAGAACCTTCACTTTCAGCAGCTTTAAAACAGTAAGCTTGTCATTGCTGAGATTTTTCACCTATCTATATGATACGTCAAAGTTGAGGGCTGTGTTCTGGGTATTCTCCAAGTCCATTCCCCTCCCTTCTTTGCCTGACTCTATCCCCAAGAGGCTGACTTCTAGGGACTGCATCACCAGGCTTTCTTGGCCTTGGACTTCAGAAGGGATCTGGCCAATGGGAATCACTAGTAGGTGATCAAAAGGCAGAAGATAGCCCAAGGGGCTCTCCCCTGTACCCTAGTTCCTTCAACTGCTTTCTCTGGGTCCTATCTCCAGCCTGGT
>NW_007111595.1:0-1173 GCF_000164805.1 Carlito syrichta
CCTTTTTTCTAACTTCCTGAGTGCATAGAATTATTTAAAAATTTTAAAAAGTTTATTTTTAAAAATAGGTGCATACTAAAAAGAGTATCCTGACGCCACTTGTTATTTGTTTGACATGTTAGCGATAGCCATCATGGCCAGTTTGAAGGGGTATCTCACTCTTGAGTGGGCCCTAAGCATTGGGCACTCCAGCATAAAGAGAAGAACTAATGTCGACACAACTAACAGGGAGAGAGAGGGCAGGGGAATAAGGGGCACGCAGCCACTCATGGGAGTCCAGGTCCAGTGATGGGTAGAGCGGGTATGCTCAAAGTCCAAATCTCACCTGCAAAGGTGTATGTGTCGGGAGGAGAGAGAGGCCAGAACGGAGTCAAGTAACAACCAAGGTGCTCCTGTGGCCTGCCGGTAAACATCAGTGTGATTTTGGGCAAATCTCAGCTTTTCTCATCTGTGGAAATGACAGGCCTTTTCCATAGGCTTCTAATTGGATGTGTGAACTTTAGTGAAATCCAGTACACGTTTGGGACACGGTGGATACTGAAAAAACATTAGTTTCTTGCCTCTTTGACCTCGATTGAGTACACGACAGTGAGACAGATGGACACAAGATCCACAGACCCACAGTGAAGTTTTAAGATGCTGCATCTGAGCTACACTCCAGTACTAGTGACTAGAGAGAATATGGGCATCCGAGAATGCAGGCCTTCCATCCCTAGTCAAACGGTAGCATTGGGGCTCTACACATTAATCTTATGGCGGAAACTCTTTCCTGCAAAATTTATTCCCAATTTTTAAAAAGTAACTTTAACTTACAGTCCTTTTAAATCTACAGGAAAACTATAATAACAGCATACAGAGTTCCCACAGACCCCATCACCAGCTTCCATCATTATTAATGTCTTACATGAGTACAGTACATCTGTCATAATTATTGAATCCATATTGGTACATTATTATTATTAACTAAAGCCCAACCTGTATTCAAGTTTCCTCAGTTTTTTCCTAATGTCCCTTTTCCATTCCAGGAGTCCATCCAAGATCTAAATTACACTCAGCCATCTTGTTTCCTCCGCATCCCCTTTGGCTGTGACCATTTCTCAGACTTCTGTTGTTTTGGATGACCTTGACCCTTTTGACCTTTCTGAGGAGTGCTGCTCATGACTTCTGTGGAAG
>NW_007111596.1:0-790 GCF_000164805.1 Carlito syrichta
CATTCCAATATTCAATAACTCTTATTGAACATTCTGATTTTCATAGCAATATGGTTAGTTACATAAATTCAATAAGAATGTTATCCTTGTAGCAGGACATGATTGGAAACATTGGTTATATTACCAAGACTTTGACCTGAATGTCAGTTTTGAGAATGATGTACATTGAATCAGATATGACCAGACCATTTTAATGCATTAAGGTTGACTTCATGGAGCCAGTAAGTCCTTTAGAGAAAACCAGCATGGTACCTGGCTTAAAGAAATCCCAGTCTTAAAGGTTAGTTAGAAATGGCAGTTTCTGGCAGACTCAAGAAGCTCAGAATATTTGGGAACCTTGAGAAGAGAAGAATTCATTTAATTCTATAGACATTACAGGGGAAGTCTGATGGTGAGTCCCCTGATTTGTCTTCCTAAGCTGGAGAGTTTTTTTTTTTTTTAAATTCTATGTTTAGCTATTTATTTATTTTTTAGAGATTGTGTTCTTTCTATGCTGCCTAGGCTGGACTCAAACTCCTGAGTTCAAATAATCCTTCCTCAGCCAGGCTCGGTGACTCAGCCGGTAATCCCGTGCTTTGGGAGGCTGAGGTGAGTGGATTGCCTTGAGCCCACGGGTTTGAGACTCACCCGGGCAACTTGGTGAGACATCATCTCTACAATAAATCAAAAAATCAGCCAGGCGTGGTAGTGCATGCCTGTCGTTCTAGCTACTTGGACGGCTGAGGGGGAAGGATCGCTGGAGCCCAACAAGTCGAGGCTGTGTTGGCTGGGAGCGGCCACTGCACTCCGG
>NW_007111597.1:0-1108 GCF_000164805.1 Carlito syrichta
CCTCTGACTTGCCAGCCCTGGCAGTGCTGCTGTGCCACCCTGAGCCTCTCCACCCTCACCCTGTCCATCTGTACCCTAAAACCTGTGACCCTGCTGGCCATCTGGGGAGCTAAAAAGAGCCTTCCAGTTTCTCCAGGTTTGACCAAGAAACAAAAAAAAATCCCAAGCAATACTTCAGACTCCACTACTTTCGCAATTTATTCAGCAAACGACCCTGCACTCTTAAGACAGCTAGTAGTTATCAACTGATTTCAAATCACAAGTTTTCTTTTAAGGTCATGTGTAGAAGTTAGTTTCATTCTGCCCTATTTTTGCCCACCATAAAAATTAATCTTTTTACAAACTGCCTAAAATTGAACTTATTTATGTCCTGGGAAAGGCATGTCCAGATAAATGTTTGTATAAGCTATGGAGAGAATTAGACTACCCTAGTGACAATGTAAAAAAAAAAAAATCAAATTACCACCCCCACAACCAATCAAAAGACAACTGGAAACAACATTGACCTCTAGGGTGGAAACAGCCTTCGTAGGCCCTTCAGAAAAAGCCTCTCTCCCCAGGCCGCAGGCCTTTGGGCTCACCCAGTGTCAAAATCAGGGAAACCCTGCACATCCTCCAACACACTGCCTGGCCACACACACAGCGAATAGGTGTGGAATCATTTCATTTAGTTTATTAGACAAAAATATATGATTTAGACAAGTACATTGATGTGCTATTTACAATCTAAAATCACTTTATATACAGAAAGAGAATCAAAAGACACAAACACGTGGTGGTATTTACCAGAACCCTCGCTGTGGCAGTGGAGCGGCCAGCAGAAGCTCTGCCACCCAGATGCGAGCTCAGCCTGTATGGGCCCCTTTTTGCAGAGCACGAAGGACGGAAGTTGTTGACATAATTGTCATATCTGTCCTTTACACCAGTCTGAAGTATTTGTCTTAATTCCTCCTTGGTTCCCCCTCCCCAGCTCCCCCTCCTTCCCTGCAAAAGCAAAGAAGACCCTTAATCCGACAGACAGGAGGGTGGCCAGGATCTTTGGTGTTGCCTCCTGTGGGGCCAGAGTGCTACATGGAGAACAGGGAGACAAGAAGACATGAGCACCATG
>NW_007111598.1:0-920 GCF_000164805.1 Carlito syrichta
TCTACCAACTCATCTTCGACAAAGCCTCCACCACCTACCACTGGGGAGAGGAGAACCTATTCAGTAAATGGTGCTGGGGAAACTGGCTGACCACATGCAGAAGATTGAAACAGGACCCCTATTTATCCCCATGCACAAAGGTTAACTCCAAATGGATCAGAGACCTCAATGTAAAACCTCAAACCATAAGAACCTTAGAAAATGAAGGACATACTCTCATAGAAATCACAACTGGCATCCAATTTCTGTACAAAACCCGAAACCCACAGGACTTAAGAGAGAAGATAGACAAATGGGACCTTATTAAACTGACAAGCTTCTGCAAAGCCAAAGAAACCATCAAGAGAGCAGGGAGACAGCCTACAGACTGGGAAAAAGTATTTGCCAACTCTAGGTCTGACAAAGGCTTAACATCCTGGATCTACAAGGAACTGAAGCGTACTGAAAAGAAGAAAACAAACAACCCCATTATAAAATGGGCAAAAGACATGAACAGACACTTCACAAAAGAAGACATTCGAGCAGCCAACAAACACATGAAGAAATGCTCAACCTCACTAATCATCAGGGAGATGCAAATCAAAACCACACTGAGATACCACCTAACTCCAGTCAGAATGGCAATTATCAACAACTCAAAAAATAACAGCTGCTGGAGAGGGTGTGGTGAAAAGGGAACACTTCTACACTGTTGGTGGGAGTGTAAACTAGTGCAACCTCTGTGGAAAGCAGTGTGGCGATTCCTAAAAGCTCTAAAAATTGACCTTCCATATGACCCTGCAATCCCCCTACTGGGAATATACCCTGAAGAACACAAATCACTCTATAAAAAAGATACCTGCACACGTATGTTTATCGCAGCATTGTTCACAATAGCAAGAACCTGGAAACAACCATGCTGCCCATCAAAAGAGGACTGG
>NW_007111599.1:0-699 GCF_000164805.1 Carlito syrichta
CAGAAATAAATCTCGGCTGGGCTTGGTGGCTCAGCCTGTAATTCCAGCACTTTGGGAGGCTGAGGTGAGTGGATTTGCCTAAGCCCGCGGGTCCGAGACCCACCCGGGCAACTTGGCAAGCCCTCATCTCTACAATAAATCAAAAATTAGCTGGGCATGGTAACACGTGCCTGCAGTTCCAGCTACTTGGAAGGTCGAGGCTGAGGTGGCTGGGAGCGGCCACTGCACTCAGTCTGGGTAACAGAGTGGGACTCCAACTCGAAAAAGAAAGAAAGAAAGAAAGAAATCTCTTTCTACCAGTTCCCTGCCCCTTGATTTATTGGTATTAAAGGACAGCAGCTGAGCATTACTCAAATCATTACACTACTTTATTAATAAATTACAGACATTTTAGTGTTTAAAAAACAATGATTATTTCAACTCTATCTTTTTAGAAATAATAAATCTCAGACAGAAGCCGGGCTCGGTGGCTCAGCCTGTAATCCCACGCCTTTGGGAGGCTGAGGTGAGTGGATTGCCTGAGCCCGCGGGTTCGAGACCTCATCTCTACAATAAAATAAAAAAAAATTAGCTGGGCGTGGTAACATGCGCCTGTAATTCTGGCTACTCGGAAGGCTGAGGCGGAAGGATCGCCAGAGCCCAGCAGGTCGAGGCTGTGGTGGCCAGGAGCGGCCATTGCACTTCAGTCTGGGTGACAGA
>NW_007111600.1:0-453 GCF_000164805.1 Carlito syrichta
CACTCGCCTCAGCCTCCCAAGGCACGGGATTACAGGCTGAGCCACCGAGCCTGGCTGAACAACCATTTCTGATGAGCACCTTGCAAACTAACAACTGAAACCACTTCCGTGAACTCAGGCATTGATGGATTCATCTTACAAAAGCAAGGTCAAATTTTCCACTGGTTTTATATTGCTCTACTTTTTCTAAACTTTATGATAAAAAAAAATAAGGATGTCTTGCCAGGTGCGGTGGCTCATGTCTGTCATCCCAGCACTTTGGGAGGCCAAGGAGAAAGGATTGCCTGAGCCCACAGATTCAAAACCAGCCTGGGCAACATGGCAAGACTTCATCTATACAATAAATCAAAAACTAGCCAGGCATGAAGAGACGTGCCTGTGGTTACAGCTATTTGGAAGTCTGAGGTGTAAGGATTGCCTGAGCCCAGCAGGTCTAGGCTGTGGTGGCCATGA
>NW_007111601.1:0-1298 GCF_000164805.1 Carlito syrichta
GTCAGTGTTTGAGTCATGGAATGATAATGTATGGAGTTGAACAATTGGATCATCAATGTGATTCCTTTTAAAGGCTCCCAGCCCAACCTAAAGCTCTTCCTTGTTTCACATAAATAAGACACTAGACAGAACTCACAAAATTAGTTTTACCCATAGGACATCAATGTCTTTTATCCCCTACAGGTTATATATAAACTTTCCATACTTCACAAAGAGAAATTTTTAACATACATGAAACAGCCTTGAGAAATTAAAAGCAGCAAAACAAAACAATACATGACATTGCCACTTATTTATTGCTATCTTTGTTTAAAGAGATTGAAATGAATAGAATGCATTTAGTGATTAATTATAAATAATCTATACAAATAATATTTTTTAAAAGGGAACTTTTGACAAATTATCAGACAGTTGCTGCATTCTGCTTTTTTTTTTTTTGAGTTGGAGTCTCACTCTGTCACCCAGACTGTTGTGCAGTGGCCGCTCCCGGCCATTGCAGCCTCGATCTGCGGGGCTCCGGTGATCCTTCCGCCTCAGCCTTCCAAGTAGCTGGAACTACAGGCGCGTTAACCACGCCCGACGAATTTTTTGATTTATTGTAGAGATGATGTCTCGCCAAGTTGCCCAGGCCGGTCACGAACCCGCGGGCTTAGGCAATCCACTCACCTCAGCCTCCCAAGGCGCGGGATTACAGGCTGAGGCACTGAGCCTAGCTCATTCTGCTCATTTTAAGCTTAAAAAAACCCTTTATCTGGTTGCTTAATGATGCCATCAAGTATCAAGTTTCTTTTTCATGGCTTTGTTCTTCAATTCTCTTCCCTCAACTGAAGGCAGTATCTTTCTCTGGTTGTGGGTTTGCTGCCAGAAACAATCAAGGCTATTGGCATTCTTATTCATGCCCCTAGTAGGCAGAAATTTTATCTCCCAGAAAAATTTCTTGACCGTCACTCATATTAGGTAAGTCTGAATTTCCTTTCCTCTTCTGAACAAATTATTGTGGCAAAATAGGTTTTAGTTGCCAGTTGTTCAGTTCCATCTGCCTCCTGTGTTTTTCTCAAAAATGACGGTCTTTACATGGAATTGTAATCCAGAATGATTTTAGTCCCATAATGTATAGAATGGCATCTGGGGCCCAGTAGGTACTCACCAAAATTTAACAATTGAATGTCTTTTGCACATTTATTGTATACCCTGAGACTTTGCCAAAATCCTTTATCAGTTCAAGGAGGCTTTTGACAGATTCTCTTGGGTTTTCAAGGTACACACTCATGTCGTCTGCAAAGAGAGATAACTTGACT
>NW_007111602.1:0-791 GCF_000164805.1 Carlito syrichta
AAACACAAAGAATCAGTATGCTTCAGACAGAAAAGTCATTAAAATTATTTCGATGAGGTCAATTTCTGCAATTAAATCTTGTTCTGTAACCATCTTCATGACCACATAAGTTCTATAATAAAAGTCTTGGAAGAATTTTTTCCTTAATCCAATGGCACAAATTTCAAAGTTGTTAGAAGCCTGTACTGAAGAGCACTTGTCAGTCTTACAGCTGATTAGGAACTTCCTTTTTTTGAGAAGGATTAAAACAAAGCAATAATTGTAGATGACAAAAATCTTAGGACAGCCATTGTCAAACACATATTTGACAAGGAAATTTCTGTGTCATATGACAACTTTATGTAATAATTAGTATTACTAATAACATATACCTAGACATTTCAGAATTATAGAAATGCCATGTAAGTTTGGAGCCTATATAAAAAAAGAAAAATTCCATTTGCATAGAAAAAAATAAAATAAAATAAATTTTAAAAAGAAATTTTGAAGCCTATGTCAAAAACACATATAAGTATAATCCAAAGAATATTAAGCATCTTTTATATTTGACAATGCTTTCTGTATGATTTCAATACACCAATAAGACAAATATGTCTCTTTTGAACTTTAAGTAAACCAAATATGTAAGTTTAGTGAGGCCATAAAGACTGAATTTAAAACATGGAATTTTGTTATTGGGAAGTTTGTCAAATACTGAAGATGTTAAAACATCTGATATCACAAATAGTATCACATGTCATGTAAATTATGCCATTCATTTAGTCAACATGATAATTCAAAGACTTTTAGAA
>NW_007111603.1:0-686 GCF_000164805.1 Carlito syrichta
TCCTTCTCCCCTCTATTCTTCTCCCTTCATCCTTGTCTTTTCATTACCATCACCTTTCTCCTCCTCTCCTTCCCCTTCCTTCCTTCCTTCCTTCCTTCCTTCCTTCCTTCCTTCCTTCCTTCCTTCTTTTTGTTCGTCCTTCTTTTCTCCCTTTTTTCCTTTTTCTTTTTGAAGTGGTTTCCGTCTTGTGGTGGAGGTCTCTTGTTTGGTTGGCTGGGCACAGAGGGAAGGCGCACGAGACGTGGGTTTTCCTGCTTTTGGTCTCCACCGGTTGTTGACTCCCTCGGTGAGGCTTTCCCTCTCTTTTTAGGCTCGACTTGGAGGTAGGCGACGGGACGGAGATGCGGATGGAGGGGAAGACGGGTGCTGCGGAGAGACTCCCTCTTTCGGCCGGCTCTGATCTTCCTTCCTTTCTTCTTGTTTTTCTGTTTCGTGTAGGTGTGGGGGGGGGGTCTCGCTGTGTTCCTGAGCCTCGTCTCCGACTTCTGGCCTCGAGGGATCCTCTCGCCTGGGCCTCGTGGAAGAGTTTCCGGTTCGAGACGGTCTCTTCCGGTGACGGTGCTGTTGATGTCGAGATGATGATCCTCGTGCGCCTGGTTCCTCTGGAGACTTCTGACTGATTTTTTGGCGTGCCTCGTTTTCGAGCTGAGGACGATCTCCGCGCTGTCTCCTGTGTCGCCGTTCCG
>NW_007111604.1:0-1138 GCF_000164805.1 Carlito syrichta
CCTGGATTATCTACAGCTTCAGTAAATTTTTTCCTTTTAAAATGGTTTCGATCCTGATAAATTATACTCTATTGTGAAGTGTATACTTCATAACCTGTTAAAACAGATGAGACAATGAAATATAACAAAAGTCCATTTAGACATTTATATCATATTCTACATTAAAATAAAATATGTCTAATGTAACTGTAAATGATTTACACATTTTCTAAAATATGTAGATATGTTTTATATTTCTCTAACCCACTTTGGTGATGATCTTTATTTTTTTCACTAGAAAATTTTTTTAGTCATTCATAGACACGTACAAACTAAGTTTCAATTTACTGGAAATTAAAAGGAAGCTCTTTCATGGAGGGCATGTGTAAAAAATACACAGAAAACCATTAGTCTTGCACAGTACAGAACACTGACAAAGGAAGATATGAGGATTTAATATTGGATCCTGCTCAATTTTAGAATGTGGGAAAAAGAGAAAATAATATAAACAATTTATGACATTTCTATTATGTTTTGGCAACACACATGGTACTCTATATACATTAGCTCACAGAATCCCAATGTGTTAGCCATGGTCATGCCCACTTTACTAAGAAAATTAAAATTTTTGAAGAAAATTACTTTCTCAAGCACAGCTACTAAGTAGTAGATTCTAATTCCAGTCTATCTGATACACAAAGCCACTTTCTGCAATGCTATTATTATGTCTCTTGGGAAAGAAAAGCTGGTGGTGAAAGCTAGTTGAAGAACCAGGGCTCAAGTCTCAGACTAAGAGGCTGGTGATGTAACTTAAATGACAGGAGAGCCTTGAGGACCAAGGTTCCCCTCTGGACTTAGAGAAGATGATTCAGAAGCAGACCCTGGGTGCGCTGGGGCTTGACATGATGGATGCTTCTGGAAACTGATCTTGCCCTCACTTTCTTATACTGTGTTGACATTTTCACAAATATAAGTTAAAGCATTTGGTCTTTTGAATTAGTCAATTATTATCACAGACTTTCATAGCAAATTACAGACTGTTCCTAAAGTAGTCTATAATTAGAAATAAGATTTTATATAAATCTATGCGTGTGTGTGTGTGTGTGTGTGTGTGTGTGTGTGTGTGTGTGTGTGTGTGTGTGTGTGATCTACTTTAGCA
>NW_007111605.1:0-755 GCF_000164805.1 Carlito syrichta
CACTCCAACTCAAAAAAAAAACAATGAAAACTTACTGCCCATTTTCTTCTTTATGATTAAAAAAAGGTTATGGTTGAAAATCCTCTTGTGCCAAGGAACACTATAAAAACTATGCTCTATTCAGGAGAGCACTATAAATATAGCTGTGAATTTGGACCAAAGATTCCCCTGTGATTACTGTATCAAAGTAAAAGCGTTATTTTTATATGTTATTTCTATGAATGGTAGAGTGACTTGATATGACACGTTGTTGTTCTGCCTGTCTAACATCCGTGTCTTTTCCTTTGGAATTTTATCCCTTTCCTGTAAGAGGACATGCTGGAGGGACAGTCAATGAAAGAGCCCCATATTCCCTTGACCGGGGAATGGACAAAGTTTAGCTCAAGAATTAGGCTAACAAAACTTTCTCCTGAAAGCTGACTTGTGAATAAACAGCATGTGAGCTCAAGGTCCAAAACTCATTTACCCTGATGCTAACACTCAAAAGGACCATCTACTAAGTTCCTCCAGTCTTCCTCACTAAATCTGCTGTTTCTTGTTCCTCTTCATGGCTACCAGCTGTTTTTAGATCTTGGCACACAGAAAAACTTAACATCTGCATGGTGACACTAGGGTGAGAGGACTAGGCTGGTCACAGGCTAGAAGCAATGGACTATGTCCTCTCTGCCCCAGAGCTTGACCGGTTGACCCCAGACTCACATCCCTTACCCATCCTAAGCATACAGCTGGCATCAACACAGCTCTTCAGAATCTGA
>NW_007111606.1:0-768 GCF_000164805.1 Carlito syrichta
CTTTGCTACTTTGTCAAAATTAGTTGACTATATTCATGGGGTCTATTTCTGGACTCTCTGTTCTGCTCCAATGATATATTTATTTATTATTTTGCCAATACCACACTGTCTTGATTACTGTAGCCATATAGTGTGTTTTGAAATTGAGTATGTTAGTCTTCCAACTTTGTTCTTTTCCTTTAATACTGTGTTGGGCACTCTGGATGTTTTGTCTTTCTAGAGAATCTTTAGAATCAGCCTGTTTTATCCACAAAAAATTGCCTGGAATTTCAATTGGAATTGGATTAATATACAAATTAAACTGAGAAAAATTGACATCTGGAAAATATCAAGGCTTCCTATCCATGAACATGTAATATCTCTTTTTTCATCTTGTTCTTTGACTTCTTTCAGCAGAGATTTTCTCAAAGAGATCATGTGTATGTTTTGTTATCTACACTACGTTTTCAACTTTTTGGGTGTCAATGCCAGTGGTATTACATTTTCAATTTCAATTTTTACTTGTCCATTGCTGGTGTATAAGAACGTAATTGATTTTGCATATTGACTTATTTCCTGCTACCTTACTACAATCACTTATTTGTTTCAGAGATTTTTGCTTTTGTTTTTATCTATTCTTTTGGATTTTCTACATATATATTTACGTCTTCTGTGAACAAAGCCAGTTTTATATCTTTCTTTCCATTCTGTAAATGTTTATTTTCTTTTCTTGGCTTATTGCATTAACTAGAACTTCTAGTGCAGTATTAAAAACGACTAGTGAGGGGA
>NW_007111607.1:0-1266 GCF_000164805.1 Carlito syrichta
CAGTAATGAAGTTAATTTGGAGTCATTGGCCTACTGCCTTGGCAGGTTTCTGTGACTCCCTTGCTGAGACAGTGTGATTCAAACACCAGAATCATTTTTTCTCATCTGCTAAAACTCATGTTTAGACTATGGGCAGGTTTTCGTGGCAGATTTAAAACAAATTTAAAACAAATATTCTGTGATAATATTTGGAAGCTGGGTGATGTCTAGGCTTACATAACTGGAACCAAATATGAGTCTGAGTTCGTGGACTTTAAAGCTATCAAATATACATCATTTTGGAATGCTACTTTAGTTTTTCTTGTATGTTTGGAGTTTAATTCTTACACTGCTAATTATGACCCCTAGAAACTAACTGCATTTAGACACAGATTCTTTTCTGTTTTATTAATAATTAACAAGGACTAAATGGTATTAGGATTTAGGTTTAAGACTAAGCACATTCGCAAATTGTTTCAAGTTCTTCATGTTTTCTTCTAGAGAAATGTCAACTCTGTGATCTGTATGTCTTGTTCAGTGCTCATTTCATTTATAGCCTAATTTTATCCTCCCCAAATAAAATACATTCTCTTAGATTAAGTTGCTATGGTAACATTTTAAGGATTACTTGTTATAACCTGGAACTTACTATTTGCAAAGTCCTTTAAAAGTCAGTTATCTGCGTTACTACTTTGAAAATAAGCTGTGAAGTGATTTTTCTCATTGTTCCAAGAGGGAACCTAAAATCCTGATTCATCAGATTATCCTACAGGCAACAAATGCCTACTTTGATGGGTGATGTGTTCCTCCTTAGTGGCCTGCTTTTCGAACTTTTCACTAAATGTTTAGAAACAATCGTTAATAGTTTTTCAGGAAAAGAAAGTGACTTTATCAGCCTGCATCAGCCATAAGAAGTAGGACTGTGTAGAAAAGACCTGTCATTTGAGCTTTTCTTCCCAGTCTTCCAATTCAAGAATTGCACGTATTCTTGGAAAATGGGCCGTGTCCAACCTTCTGTCTTTGGAAGAATGGAATAAAAAATGCTCAAATGAAAATTTAAAATACAGTTAGTAAAACATGTAAGAAAAAACGAGGCCCTCTCAAATCCTTTGTGAAGCAGGTCAATGATAAATATATAAATAAGAGCCAAAAGTTTCATTTTGGGTAATATATGTGAGTGACATAATTATTTTTCCTAGAATAGTTTAAATCACATACTAAAAAGGACCCTCCCAAACCAGAATTCATTTATAAAAAATTGTGGTTTGTGGTTATAAAAAATTGTGG
>NW_007111608.1:0-966 GCF_000164805.1 Carlito syrichta
CGTAGGCAGTGAGCTCAATGGTAATATCAATTGCATGCTAGTATGTTAGCCTCAATATCATTGACCAGAAAAATCAAATAATCTGAACTCCTCAGTATAATGTCATTTCATTTTTATCATGAAAGCAATGAACCAAAATGTGCCAGACATGTGGAAACAGATATTAGTCTGGAGTTTTTTTCTTTTCACAAAATTGGGCAAATAAAACACCTATATAAATTTTCATTTACTTTTACATTTAACATTATGTCTATAGAAATATTACAATGTTGTCAACTACTCTTTTAATAATTTTGATAAATACCTAACAATTATCAAAGAAATAAACTGCCAGGTTCGATAGCTCAACCTGTAATCCCGTGCCTTTGGGAGACTGAGGTGAGTGAATTGCCTGAGCCCGCGGGTTCGAGACCCACCTGGGCAACTTGGTGAGACCTCATCTCTACGATAAATCAATAAAAATTAGCTGGGCATAGTAGTGCGTGCCTGTAGTTCCAGCTACTTGGAAGGCTGAGGCAGAAGGATCGCCAGAGCCCAGCAGGTCAAGGCTGCAGTGGCCGGGAGTGCTCACTGCACTCCAATCTGAGTGACAGAGTGAGACTCCAACTCAAAAAACAAAAACAAAAACAAAGGAATAAACTGTAACTTATTCCTGTTGTTGTCATTGTTTCCATGTATTCCTGTCAAATAAACAGCACTAAAAACATGCATTCTTGTATATAGCTCTTAAGAGAGATTTCCTAGAATTCCTGAGTCAGAGGATATGCCTGCTTTGATGAGTCTTAAACATGTTCTCAAACTGACTATCTGGAAAGATGAATCGATTTCTATATTCACCCTGTGCTACTTTTTTAGGTAACAAATGATATTGATATTTCATTTTTACAATTAGCATTTCTATTCATAGAGTGGCATGCTTTTTTTCATGTTTACTGGCCATTAGTAATTGAAAAAGTAATCTGTCTC
>NW_007111609.1:0-565 GCF_000164805.1 Carlito syrichta
TGATAAGAAACCACTCTCTTCTCTTCCCGGAAGAACTGCTCTCTTGAACAGCGGAGAGAGTTGTCTCAGATAGCCACACCGGGACATATTTTTTGAATTATTTAGAAGGAGTCATTTCACGCCACACTTCAAGGCAAGTGCGGAGCAAAAGAGGACGGGCTGACCGGTTAGAGAAAAATACATCGGTTAAAGGGGAGACGAGAGGAGATGGTATTCAAAGAGAAACCAGCACCCGTCTGTTTCTGTGGGCCCATTTTACACCCCTCGCCGGGATCTGGTGGTCACGTAGCACGCAGAGCCTAGAGAAAGCAGAGGTTGGTGGTCACGTGGCCTCGAAGAAGCGGTCCGGGGATGATGATGATGATGATATGGCCTTGAGATGCAATTCTTGAGAAAACAAGTGTCAGCCCTCAAACTGCTAGTCACGAGATGTCGTTGAGCACAGAACCCGAGGATGCGACCTTGAGAAAGCAGATATAGGCAGCAAAAGCGGCAAGTGACGGGGTGCTGTCAAGGGAGAGCGGTCAGCTTCTCGGGACACCGGAGGCTGACATCCCGTCCGCGA
>NW_007111610.1:0-697 GCF_000164805.1 Carlito syrichta
TTCCAGAGGGACCTGATGAGTACTGAGTTCCAGGTGTCCCATTCCCTGCCCTGATCCAGCTGTGGGACAAAGCATGTGGCCAGAAGGGAGGAGAAAGAACTCCAAAGAGATCACTGGTGAGTGTGGCCAGAAGGGAGGAGAAAGAACTCCAAAGAGATCATTGGTGAGTCTGGGGCTGACACAAACCCCTCTTTCCCAGCAATCCTCTGAATGTCAGACCCACACAGTTGGGCCACCACTGGGAGGGACAAACACAGGTGGGGCCTGGATTTCAGTCACAATAGGAGAACACCATTCCAGGATAAGGCCTGGCTGTGGCATCCCAGTAAGAGTACATACCTGGGGAAGAGACAGTCCTGTACCTTCTCACCAGAGATCTCCCTGACCATAGGAGAGTGGGAGGGGAGGCCTGCAGCCCCACCCACCTCCACTGCATCATTCCCTGAGAAGAGAGTGAAAGAGGGGGCTCTGCAGGAGAGACATGATTAGAGGAAAAATTACAGAGCCTGCCACAAGAGGGCATGTTTTTCTTTGTGTTTGTTGTCTGACTTTTGCTTTTGTTTTTTAATTTTCAATTACTTTTTTATAAAAAATAATTTTAACTGTTTTGTTAGTTCATCTATTTAAAAAATATTTTTCCTTTGTGCATAATTATGTTAGTGAGGGTTTGATCTGCTATTCCCCTCTAAATTTTTCT
>NW_007111611.1:0-625 GCF_000164805.1 Carlito syrichta
TCATCTCTACATTTATTTGGAAGGAAAATTAGTTCCAAGTTGAATAAAAATATGTTTGAAATAGTGTATAATGTGAAACTAGACCTAGTGTTTAGATTGTTAGTTTATTACTTCCTCTTGACATGAAGGTGAGTTTTGAGAATTGATTGTTTCTTAAGTTTCTCTTTTTAATTTTTTTTTGTTATAAAGATGTGGAACACAATTCAGGGTTAGGTATACAAACATTGATTATGCAGGTACCCTTGTTGATGAGGTCTGCCCCTACCTCCCATAGCAGTTTCCCTCAACTGACAATCCCACTCCTTTCCCCTGACAGTTTCCCATTACTGTCAATACTTTCTCATAGTATTATAATTGGTCAAGGTCTGCTTATGAGTGAGAACATATGGCACTCTGTTCTTTGTTTCTGTGATTGACTAGAGTGTCATTGACTCCAAATCTATCCAACTTGCTGCAAAGTCCATATATTTGTCCTTCTTTATGACTGCATAATATTCCATTGTGTATATGTACCACACTTCTTTTATCCAGTCCAGCCTTTGATGGACAGCATTGTTGGTTCCATGTTTTTTGCTATTGTGAATAGAGCTGCAACAAACATACCTGTGCTGGCATCTTTTCTATA
>NW_007111612.1:0-877 GCF_000164805.1 Carlito syrichta
GAACCTAAGAGTAATTGGACTTCTTGAGGCAGAAAGAGAGACAGAGACCACCCTGGAATAAGCATTTCATGAAATTATTCAAGAAAACTTGCCTCATCTCATCAGTGATGCAAATTTCAAGCACAAGAGATTCAGAGAACCCCTGCAAGACAACAAATGAGAAGACCAACTCCCAGAAACATAATAATTCACCAAAACAAAGTAGGTATAAAAGAAAAAGTCCTAAAGGCAGCAAGAGAATAAGGTCAGACTACCTACCAGGGAAGACCAATTAGAATAGCAGCAGATTTATCAACAGAAATATTTCAGGCTAGGAGAGCTTGGAGTCCAATCTCCAAACTTCTCAAAGATAAAAAATTTCTTTTATTTTTTAATAAATTTATTTATTTATTATAAAGATGTGGGTGATGAACAACTTCAACCAAGATAAACAACCCAGCTAAGCTAAACTTCATCAGTGAGGGAAAATTAAAATCTTTCCCAGACATTCAATCCCTAAAAACTTACGATGCCTCTAGACCAGCTCTACAAGAAACACTTAAAAAGTATGAAACACAGAAGGGAAAAAAATGACAATGTTCATCAAAAGAATGCAGGAAAATGATTAAAAACACACATAAATCAACTCCAAAATAAAAGAAAGACAACCAACAAACAGGAACAACAACAACTCTATAAGAACCTCATAACAGGGATAAACTCTCACATTTCAGTAATTAGTCTGAATGTGAATGGACTACAGGCATCACTGAAAAGACATAGAATGGGAAAATGGATAAAATATCATGAGGCAACAATATATAGTCTCCAAGAGACTCATCTCACCAGAAAGGACACTCACAGACTCAAAAGTAAGAGGATGAGAAGCAAAATTTCA
>NW_007111613.1:0-813 GCF_000164805.1 Carlito syrichta
GCAGACTGCTAGAGAATGAAGATTCGAGTTTCAATTCATCTTATAGGAAAAAGTTCCAGCAGAGCTAATTTTAAAGGGGCCTGTGTGGCAAACGATCTCGTTACGCTTTGTGTACACATAAGACTTATTCGGTCTAAATGAGTAAACGGATCCTACTATGAGTTGTCTTTCACAGAAATGGAACCTGAAGAAAGCGTTTCATAAGAAATCGGTACGTTTGTCTTAGAGTCTTTTGTTCGTCCTTTTTTTTTTTTCCTGAGGTGAATTTCCCATGGCTAGGTCTCAGGAGGCGTTCGGACATTTTTAAAGTCACGTTCTACCGTAGGCCGAGTGGCAGCCTGCCCCGCCCCACGGCAGATCCAAAGAAAACTCCATCGGATGTAAAACTGAAACAGTTCAGGCTTTCAATCCGTGGTTTGGCTTCATGATCGCTAGGAATCTTTCAGAGACACAAGTAAACCGGACTAGGTATTTGGTATCCCTCGGGATCTGAGTCAATCGATCGTTGAAGGAACTTTGAAATTGTTTCTGGTGGGCCTTTTTCCTACCCCTCTGAAGGAAACGGGGCCACAGACATAGCTGTTCGAAAGGAAATAGGTCGTCCACCTGGGACCGATTTTCATCACAGCTCAGAAGCTCGCTGCCCTCTGGAACTCCCTGGACCGAGGAGAACCCAGAATCCCTTCCACCCAGGGGAGCGAGTGCCGCTCAGAGATCTCGGAGAGAGGAAGGACCCGACTGACGGCTGCCAGAAGACGGGGAGGCACCCTTCCTCAGGCTCGGTGACTCAGCCTGTAATCCCACACCTTGGGA
>NW_007111614.1:0-373 GCF_000164805.1 Carlito syrichta
ATTCCTTCCTTCCTTCCTTCCTTCCTTCCTTCCTTCCTTCCTTCCTTCTTAATTGTTCGTCCTTCTTTTCTCCCTTTTTTCCTTTTTCTTTTTGAAGTGGTTTCCGTCTTGTGGTGGAGGTCTCTTGTTTGGTTGGCTGGGCACAGAGGGAAGGCGCACGAGACGTGGGTTTTCCTGCTTTTGGTCTCCACCGGTTGTTGACTCCCTCGGTGAGGCTTTCCCTCTCTTTTTAGGCTCGACTTGGAGGTAGGCGACGGGACGGATATGCGGATGGAGGGGAAGACGGGTGCTGCGGAGAGACTCCCTCTTTCGGCCGGCTCTGATCTTCCTTCCTTTCTTCTTGTTTTTCTGTTTCGTGTAGGTGTGTGGGGGG
>NW_007111615.1:0-618 GCF_000164805.1 Carlito syrichta
ATGGTGTTAGAGTCAATGTCTTTCTTTAGTTTTCCTAGAAGTTGCTTTATGAATGTTGGTGCGCCTATGTTGGGTGCATATATGTTTAGGATAGATATTTCTTGTTGATGGAGTGAACCTTTTATCATTATGTAGTGGCCCTCTGTATCTTTTTTAATTTTTGACAGCTTAAATGGTATTTTGTCTGAAATTAGGATCGCGACTCCTCCTTTCTTTTGTGTTCCATTCGCCTGAAAATTTGTTTCCCATCCTCTTACTTTGAGTCTGTGTATGTCCTTTCTAGTGAGATGGGTCTCTTGAAGGCAGTATATTGTTGCCTGGTGATATTTTATCCATTTTGTCATTCTATGTCTTTTCAGTGGTGCGTTTAGTCCATTCACATTCAGACTAATTATTGAAATGTGAGACTTCATCCCTATCATGGAGTTCTTATTGAGTTATTGTTCTTCCACTTGGTTTTTTCTTTTTTCTTTTTCTTTTTTTTTTTTTTTTTTGGCTTTCTTTTGGTTTTGGGGTTGGTGCGTGTATATTTTATTCTTTTCCCTGTACTCTTGTGAAAAAACATGTTCTTTTTTTCCTTTTCTTCTGTGTTTAGTACTTTCTTAAGTGTTTCATGGA
>NW_007111616.1:0-797 GCF_000164805.1 Carlito syrichta
AAACATCTTACCAAAATCTCTGGGATGCCTTAAAAGCTGTAATAAGAGGGGAATTTATATCCCAACAAACACTCATGAGGAAAATGGAAGGAACAGAAATTGACAACCTAACAAGCCACCTAAAGAAGCTGGAAAAGCAAGACCACAAAAACCCTAATTTCAGCAGAAGAATCCAGATCACCAAAATAAAAGCCCAAATCCAGGACATAGAAGACAAAAAGATAATACAAAAAATCAATGAAACAAAAAGCTGGTTCTTCGAAAGGGTAAACAAGATTGATGGTCCCCTAGCTAGACTGACCAAGAAAAAACGAGAAAAAAACCAAATAAGCATAATCAGAAACACAAAAGATGAAGTCACATCTGACCCTGAAGAAATACAAAAGATCATTAGAGACTACTACGTACACTTGTATGGAAACAAACTTGAAAACCAGAAGGAAATGGAAGACTTTCTGACATCACACAACCTACCTAGGTTGGAACAAGAAGAAATTGAGACCCTAAATAAACCAATAACAATCAAGGAAATCGACCACGTAATAAGAAAACTTCCTACAAAAAAAAGCCCTGGTCCAGATGGCTTTCCAGCAGAATTCTACAAGACATTTAAGGAGGAGCTGATACCAATCCTACTGAAGGTATTCCAGGCGATTGAAAAAGATGGAACTCTCCCCAAATCATTTTACGAAGCCAACATCACATTGATACCCAAGCCAGGTAAAGATCCAACAAAGAAAGAGAACTACAGGCCAATATCTTTGATGAACATAGATGCTAAAATTCTCAACAAGATC
>NW_007111617.1:0-916 GCF_000164805.1 Carlito syrichta
CCAAACTTGGCATTCATTCATTCTAATTCCGAGTTCCCAGGAGTGAGGATCATCGGTCAAGTGTCAAGGTCAAGTGTCAATTGTCCAGTCCTGGTCCTCCATTGGGGCAGGGTGTGCAGGATAGGGAGGGCTGGGAGCATTGACATCTAGTTGAATACATCTGACAGCTTCCTCTCTTTGAAGGAGGCATTACTGTTGTCACTATTTCTTTATAGGTAAGGTATTTTATCCAGAAAGTAGCAGATGATGGTGAAGGGGACATTGGGATGATATGTTTTCCTTTAGGGGATGGCCTGACAATTAAGCTTGTAAACTCATCCTAGAAAAAGCAGTTCATACCTCATGGCTGAATATCACTATGGTCACCTTTGAAGTGCTCCCTTTGGGAAGCTATACACTGATGCCACTGCCTAGTACACCCAGCAGAACAATTTTGGAACTCTTTCTGGAATAGTCATCAGAGTTGTCATCGTATTCCCCTTGATGTCCTGAATGCCATCAAAATATCTTTCTTTCAATATTTCCTCTATCTTTGGGTAAATAAAAAAGTCACTGGGGACAAGGTCAGCTGAGTAGGGAGGGTGTTTCGATACAGTTATTTGTTTACTGGCTAAAAACTCCCTCATTGTGTTGCGCAGGCTGGTGCACTGTCGTGATGCAAGAGCTCCTTCAAGACCATATTTGCACACACCTTTCTCATGCCAAGATCTTCCTGACTCTTTCTCTATTGATGTTTATTTGGTCTGCTATGCTTCTCACAGTCAGCCGGCGATTTTGACACACAGTTCAACCCACTTCTGTGATATTTTCACAAGTTCAGCTTGTTGCTGGCCATCCTCCCCTCTCTTCATCAGTGATGCTTTCTGTCCCTTGAGAAAAGATTTTAATCCATGTGTACACTGCCACTTTTTCATGG
>NW_007111618.1:0-818 GCF_000164805.1 Carlito syrichta
ATAAATTACCCATCCTCAGATATTTCTTTATAGCAGTGAAAATAGACTAAGACACATACCTCATTTTATTGTGCTTTGCTTCATTGCACATTGCAGATATTTTTTACAAATTAAAAGTTTGCAGCAACCCTGCATGGAGCAAGTTTATTAGTGCCATTTTTTTCCAACTGCATGTGTTCAATTCATGACTCTATGTCACATTTTGGTAATTCTGGCAATATTTCAAACTTTTTCATTATTATTATATCTGTTATGATGATCTGTGATCAGTGATCCTCAATTGTTGGGAGCCAACATCTATAGCTACATGGCTGAGGCCTGTAAAGGCCCATCTGGAAGATCGCCTCTGACATAGGATATCAGTTATACCTATGATATTGGCGTGTGATTGGTGACCAGTGTGCATACATGGCAGTAAAACTTATAAGTGAATCTCAGTACACTTGATGGAAGGTGCATGGCGGAATTGTTTCTGTCTTTCTAAGTTTAGCTTCTTTCTAGATATTTTTTTACTTCTATTTCCTGGTAGACTGGGTAGTCCTTGTTCCCGAAAGCTGTTTCCCCTAGGGCTAAGATTAGAAACTAAATTACCATGATAGTTCTGTCCCCTGCCCCTAGCCAGGTAGAACGTTTTCTTTTGTTTCATTAATTACCGAAACTCTGTCTGCTTCAGCCCATGGCCGCCATCTTGGAAGCCCTGCATTTCCTTGTTCAAGAGTGTGACAGCTACTATTTGATTTTTAGAGTAGACTTGTTGGGATAAAATATATACCATATACACTCATAGCTGCGTAAATTCTATGCTTGCTGTTTTGATT
>NW_007111619.1:0-1492 GCF_000164805.1 Carlito syrichta
CAGACCAACCAGCTAACTTAACTAGCTGACTTAACGAAGTAGCCAGCTGGCTAGCCAGCAGACTTAACTAGCTACCTACCTAGCTAGACAGATTGATAGTCAGCTGACTTAACTAGCTGACATAACTAGATAGTCTGATGGCTAGCCAGCACACTTAACTAGCTACCAACCTACATTGCCCTCTGGCTTGCCAACTGATTTAACTACTAATTACCTGGCTAACATGCTGGCCAACGAGCTAAATTAACTATGTTATTTAACAAGCTAGCCAGCTGGCTAGCCAGCTGACTTAACTAACTGACTTGACTAGCTAGATACCTGGATAACCAGCTGACTTAACTAGCTGCTTAACTAGCTAGCTACCTAGCTAGCCAGCTGGCTGGCCAGCTGTCTTAATTACCTGACTTAACTAGCTAGCCAGTTGGTTGTCCCGCTGACTTAACTAGCTGACTTAACTAGCAAGTCAGCTGGCTGACCAGGTGAATTAACTCGCTGACTTAACCAGCTAGCCAGCTGGCTAGCCAGCTGACTTAACTAGTTAGCTACCTAGCTAGTCAGCTGGGGAGCCAGCTGAATAAACAAGATAGTATAAATAACTAGCCAGCTGGCTATTTACTAGATGACTTAACTAGCTAGCCTGCTGGCTAGTAGGCTGACTTAACTGTCTAGGTACCTAGCTAGCCAGCTGGATAGCCAGCTGACTTACTAGCTAGCTACCTATGTATCCCGCTGTCTTGCCAGCTGACTTATCTACCTAGGTACCTGTACAACCAGCTGGCTAGTGAGCTGACTTAACTAGGTTACTTAACTAGCTATTGAACTAGCTAGCCAGCTGACTTAACTAGGTAACGACCCAGCTAGGCAGCTGGCTATCCAGCTGACTTAACTCACTGAATTATCAAGTTAGCAAGCTGACTTAACTAGCTGACTTAAGCAGCTAGGTACCTAGCTAGCCAGCTGGCTTATCTAGCTGGCTCAACTAGCTAGCTATCTAGCTAGCCAGCTGACTTAACTAGCTGACTTAACTAGCTACCTAGCTGCCATAACTAGCTGACAAATATAGCTAACTTTCTAGCTAGCCAGCTGACTTAACTAGCTGAAATAACTATCTAACCAGATGGCTAGCCATCTGAATTAACTAGCTTCTTAACTAGCTAACAAGCTGGATAACCAACTGTCATAATGAGCTGACTTAACTAGCTAGCCAGCTGGTTGCCCGCTGACTTAACTAGCTGGCTTAACCAGTGAGTCACCTGGCTAGCCAGCTGACTTAACTATCTGGCTGACTTACCTAGCTGACTTAAGTTAGCAAGCTTGCTAGCCACCTCTCTTAACTTGCTAGTTATCTACATAGCCAGCAGGCTAGCTGACTGACTTAAATAGGTGACTTGAACAACTATCCTGCTGGCTAGCAAGCTGACTTATCTAGCTATCACCTACCTAGCTAGCTAGCAGGACAGCTGATTAAACAAGCTGACTAAACCAGCTAACC
>NW_007111620.1:0-1027 GCF_000164805.1 Carlito syrichta
TTTTATATATTGGCAATATTTTTATTTTCACTTTTTATTATGTATTTCATGCCTGTGACTTTTCTACCTAATATCTACTCTCATTCTTACTCATTTACTGAGAAAGTACTTATATAACATTTGCTATGTACCAGATACTGTTCTAAACAACAAATATTGAGTCAATTAATCTCTTACAACATTATTATTATTTTCCTTTACAGGGGAGGAAACTGAAATGAATCACCTAAAATCACATAACCACTGAGTGGCAGAGCTGAGATTCTCACTGGTAGTCCAGTTCCAGACTTGAAGGAAACTGGAATATAAGCTGGCAAGGCCCTTATATTCTTTGGCTTATGTTCAAGTAACTAAGCCTACATTTTCCTTTGTCTCCCCTGACCTTTTAGTTGCATTTATTATTATTATTTTTTTGAGTTGGAGTCTCACTCTGTCTCCCAGACTGGAGTGCAGTAGCCATTCCTGGTCACCACAGCCTCGACCTGCTGGGCTTCGGCGATCCTTCCACCTCAGCCTTCTGAGTAGCTGGAATTACAGGCACGCGCTACCACGCCCGGCTGATTTTTTTGATTTATTGTAGAGATGAGGTCTCGCTGCCCAGGCGGGTCTCAAACCCACGGGCTCAGGCAATCCACTCACCTCAGCCTCCCAAAGATGCCGGATTACAGGCTGAGCACCAAGCTGGCTTTAGTTGCATTTCTATGGATAGCCAAGTGGCTCCAAGTCTGGCCTGGAACCTGCTCATCCTAAGTGATTGTCCTGCTTAGCATAGATTGTCCTGCTTAGCATAGATGTTAAGATACACATAGTTTAGTCACTGTGATTAAGCACATGCTTGTGTGATTTAACTCAGACATTAACATATCCTGTGTGTATGTTTTCCCCTTTGTGAGATTTTTGTCCTATATAAGAGGCATGCGGTAAAATAAATTTGCTCTCTCTTGTTCCTTGCTATCTGAGAGGGAGTTCTCCCAATCCTTGCTGTTTCTCTGTCTCTTTCTTTTCTCATTCCCTTCCCCTAACTCAG
>NW_007111621.1:0-774 GCF_000164805.1 Carlito syrichta
GCTTCTGCCAGTTCTGTTCAGCCCTTGCTTCCTCAATGGCTAAGACTTGCATAGATATTTCCGACTTGGATGTTCATGAAACTATTTTCTCATGATGGCGCTGTTGCTCAAGACGAAATTAGCTGGCCTGTCTTCTCCCACCCATAAACTTGGTAAAAAAGTGCCATAACAAGGCATAACAAGCACTGTGGCTACGTTGCATTTTGCTCAATTTCTGATAACTTCCTCCACTGTTAGCATTCTTTAGTCTTCCTTTCGATGTCAAACTCTGATCCCTGTGATCCACCTTCAGTTTTTTTCTTTCTGAGCTCAACAATAAACCAAACAATTAGCTGGGTTTGATGGCATGAGCCTGTAGTTCCAGCTACTTGAAAGACTGCGGTGGAAGATTCGCCTTAGCCCAGTAGTTCGAGGTTTCACTGTCTGTGACCATCTAGTCTGGGTGACAGAGTTAGACTCTGACTCTAACAATGAAACCAAAAAATAAAAAAAAACCCTTTAAAAATAAAAAATGTATAATGTTGGAAAAATCATGTAGAAAGAGGCATTGTGTATGTTCATACTGCTAGAAGTATAAGTTAGACCTTACATTTGTGAAACACTTTGGTGTTAGCTGTTCATGTGCTAACAGTGCTACAGTATAGAAACTGCATCTTACGAATACATTTGAAAGAAATCATCCTCTATGAAATGAAAAGACATGGACTATAATACTTATGTCATCATAGTTTCATAGCTAAGTACTCTAAACAATACAAATGTTCATCCACAAGT
>NW_007111622.1:0-800 GCF_000164805.1 Carlito syrichta
TTTTTAGTGAATTGAAGAACAGGGAACATATGAAAAGGTATATGCCTATACAATCAAATCTGCACCAATTCAGGGGAGTAGAAGAGAGGACAGGGATGCAACAAAGAGTAGATGGCCCATTATGCCTTTGCTTCCAAAGTTAAGATGCTGGACTCTAGCATATAGTGGTGGTGGAAGAAAAAAATGACAGAACTCAGGTCCCAGTTATGAGTATGCGGTAGGAGGATAGAGAAGACTGTTTTCTTAATTCTTTAGAAGCAGCTTTAGCATTATTTGATTTAGCCAAAAGGCCTTTCAGGCTTAGATGGAAAACTTAATTGAGACTACTAGAACCAGGCTGGGAAGGAAGGAGGCCAGTTCAGGAGTAAAAGCATCAGGAAGAGGATAGAGCCAGGTCATGTATATGGCCAGTTCTCCAGGTGATAACTAGTCATGGGCCTTATCATTTTCAGGCCCAGCTTGGATTGGTTGATTTGTCAGTTTACCTCTGAGCTGGACATGGTGGCATGCATCTAAAGTATCTTCCAGCTACTTGGAAGGCTGCAGCACAAGTATTGCCTGAGTTCACCAGTTGGAGCCTGTGATGGCCATGAGCACCTCACTGCACTCCAACTGGGTAAGGAGAGTGAGACTCCAACTCAAAAAAAGAAATAACATGAGTAAAACTCCAAACAGCATGTTTATATGATAAATGCCTCAAGGTCTGCACTTGGCTGTAAATGGTATTCTCTAGATCTTCTCAAACTGTGACCCTGCCCCTCTACTTCCTGTGCTAAGACAGCTTGGAAGCTGCTGGCTCA
>NW_007111623.1:0-1314 GCF_000164805.1 Carlito syrichta
CCAACTCTTAAAAACTGAAACAAAGAAACCAGGAAGTCCAAGCACGATGCAGATCGTGCCATTTCTATTTTAGAAAATGATTCCAGCAAACATCTGTGAAGAACTTAAAAGTTTAAATTAGACTTTAAAAACACTGTCGTCCTTTGAAATACATTTTTTAAGACTAGCTTTTCTAAAATAATATGCTGGTCACTGCCTCGCTCTAAAAAGTGACTTGTTTGGCCTTTCTGTGGACACAGAGTCAGTAATCATTTGTTGAGCAGCAGGCACCATGTGCTGAGCTCAGGGACGCACAGACACAGGAACATCGATTACCCTAAGACCCTCTGCACGAAAGGTCCTGGGATCCTCCACCTTACAACATGCCCAAACCCCTGGGCTTGGTACTTGCTCTGGGGTCTCCAAGCAGAGCAGCCCATGGGTGGGCTCTGCTCTGCAGGGTCTCATCCCATCCCAACTAGGCACATCCCCCTCAGCCTCCACCCTTCCAAACTTCACAGACCCCCTCTTTTCTGCCACAGGATAGGTGGCCCTGAGGTAGTATGTATGGCTTTCTATCCAATCACCTTTGTCCTCCACCCTGCGATAATTCCTTCTGTCTTTGTGTTAACTCAAGTGAACTTACCCACTTTTTTCTCATAAATATTTGAGGCATCTGTTGGTGAGGGGTGTATTTTGATAATAAAACTCAAAAAAGGCAGTCGACGAGGATGCTACTTTTTGTTTTCAGGACACATATCCTCTCCTGTGTGTCTCATGACACCTGTTAAGTGACCAGCAGGGAAGGATGGAGGAAGAGCCCCTTGCGTCAATTGTCCACATCCCCACACCTCATGGGTCAGTTTTTGGGCAAAACAATATTCCACTCACATAGTTCGTTTTAGAAAATGTCACGTTTTCTCTGCTGAATTGTTCCCTGAATGTTTGATGCGTTGACACCACATTCTGATGGCATTGCCTTCCATGAGTCTTAGTGATGTTGGGATGGAATGAGGAGGGCAAACGCTGTCCTAAGGATGAGCAGTGATGGCCACCAGGGACAGGCATCCTGGGCAGTGGGTGGCTGAGGATGAGCCCAGATATCTCACCATCTGTTTGCTGGTGTGCTCCCCCTGTCTATTCTGTCTGAGACAGGCTATCTGAGTATGGCATTGACCCAAAAATCTCATCGCAGAATGAATTATCATGGGAATATGCCTTAATGCTAAAGCACTGAAGAAACTGATATATTTATTATTTTATTTTAAAAAATTATGTTTAGCCAGGCTCGGTGGCTCAGCCTGTAATCCCGTGCCTTTGGGAGGCTGAGGTGAG
>NW_007111624.1:0-743 GCF_000164805.1 Carlito syrichta
TGCCATTTGCATAATTCTATCCAGGAGTATTATATTTTTCCTTTCCATTTTAAATATATTATATTTGAATCACATTCATATCAGCATTTATTTTCAAGGATACTCTTTATGTCTAAAGTAATTAATATATTTTCAAAGTATTTTCATTCTAAGGATTTTTTTCCTATTTGGAAATGCCTATATAAGCAATCAGACCAAAACATAATTTGTTTTTTTCTTTGAAGTAGTGCTTAATAAGAAGTTTTGGAACCAGCTGATTAAAAAACCATGTGTACTCACTTACTTCACAGAAAGACCTGTTTCTGTTATTAAGGAAAAGAAAAGATATTGTCCCAATTAGGCAAATGTAAATTGATGGTGGAACTACATAAGAAAAGCTATTGTTTATGTACCCAATCTCTGATTGTGAGCCAAGTAAGATTAACCAATATTGTGAACTGACTCTTAGATTCTACCTCTACTTTTGGATACTTGAGTGTAAATAGTCTATAGCAGGTTAAGTCTCATTACACACTTGGTGAATAGTCTATTCCAAAATAACATGGTTTATCAAGCACGGAACATAGGTCATTGTTGGATTCTTTCTTCTGCATTTGTGAAAGTATATGCAGCCATACTTTTTCATATGGTTCACTCATTTTCTCAAGGGAGAAGATACGTGTCAAGGGAGAGAGAATAGGTGAACCAATTTTATATATTTATAATTATAGGACTATTTTAAACATAAAGTGATACCCTTAATA
>NW_007111625.1:0-934 GCF_000164805.1 Carlito syrichta
CGGTAAGTGGATTGCCTGAGCCCATGGGTTCGAGACCCGCCTGGGCAGTGAGACCTCATCTCTACAATAAATCAAAAAAAAAAAAAAATCAGGCAGGTGTGGTAGTGCATGCCTGTAATTCCGGCTACTCGGAAGGCTGAGGTAGAAAGATCACCAGAACCCAGCAGGTCAAGGCTGCGGTGGCCAGGAGCGGCCACTGCACTCCAGTCTGGGCAACTCCAACTCAAAAAACTATATATTATATCCAAAGTAGGAATAATAAAATGAATAATTAGAATTAGAGCCAAAATAATTGAAATTGAAAACAGGAAAAAAAAAAAGAAATAATTCAACAACAAAAAACTTCTTTGAGTTCTTTGAGAAGATCAGTAAAATCAACAAGTGTTTACCCAAGTAAGTAACAAGTAGAACACAATTTGTTACTACTAAAAAATAAAAGAGGGCATATCACTACAAATTTCATATACCTTAAAAGTATAATGAGGGCAAGCTACAAACAATGTTATGTCCACACATTTGATAACCTAGATGAAATGAACCAATTCCTTGAAAGAGACAATCTGTCAAGACACAAAAGAAGTAGACAATGTGTACGTGAACAGTTGTCCCTCAATATTCATGGGAGACCAGTTAAAGGACACTTCCATGAATACCAAATTTCATGGATGCTCATTTAAATAAAATGGTGTACTATTTGTTTATAATCTATGCATGACCTTCCAAATAATTTAAATATCTCCAGATTATGTATAATAATTAATATGTGTAAATGGTATGTAAATAGTTGTATCATTTTTAATTTGTTATATTTATTGTTACATTTTTATTTTTATTGATATCTTTTTCAGATATTTATGATCTGTGATTTGTTGGATCTGCAGACAAAGGACCCTCAGAAGACTGACTGTATGTAGATTAAATTAAATTAATAATT
>NW_007111626.1:0-584 GCF_000164805.1 Carlito syrichta
TTTTTTTTTGAGTTGGAGTCTCACTCTGTCGCCCAAACTGGAGTGCAGTGGCCGCTCCCGGCCACCGCAGCCTCGGCCTGCTGGGCTCCGGCGATCCTTCCACCTCAGCCTTCCGAGTAGCCGGAATTACAGGCATGCGCCACCACGCCCAGCTGATTTTTTTGATTTATTGTAGAGATGAGGTCTCGCTACCCAGGCGGGTCTCGAACCCGCGGGCTCAGGCAATTCATTCACCTCAGCCTCCCAAAGGCGCGGGATTACAGGCTGAGCCACCGAGCCCGGCGCCTGGTGATATTTTATCCATTTTGTCATTCTATGTCTTTTCCGTGTTGCATTTAGTCCATTCACATTCAGACTAATTATTTAAATGTGAGAGTTCATTCCCATCATGGAGTTCTTATTGAGTTGATATTCTTCCACTTGTTTTTTTCTTTTTTCTTTTTTTTTGTCTTTCTTTTGGTTTTGGGGTTGGTTCGTGTATATTTTATTATTTTCCCTGTACTCTTGTGAAGAACGTTGTTCTTTTTTCCTTTTCTTCTGTGTTTAGTAATTTCTTAAGTGTTTCATGTAGAGATGGTTTGGTG
>NW_007111627.1:0-1187 GCF_000164805.1 Carlito syrichta
TCTCAACTTCTCCAGCAATTAGTTATGTAGATCTAAGATGAGTTACTTAATTTTCCTAGTTCTATTTTATCATTTTCTTTTTAAATAAGGATAAGACAAGTGCCTCAGAGTGTTACTATCATGCATAAGCATAATAATGAATACAAACCTCCTAGCATTAAGCTGGCCTGTTCAGGTGTGAAATCAATGTCACTGTTCCCCCTGCTCCTACTTCCCTTCTGTGAACTCACAGGAGTTGAGGGAAGAGATGGTATCAGATTTTAGATGTTCATTTGTCTACATTATTGGGATAATAGAGAATCACTGACTTGAGGAGAGTGAGACCTAGTTTTAAAAGTCATCACATTGTATTAAATGTTATATTTAATTCACTCTTACAGAGAAATGTTAAATTAGTTTTGCAAGTTGCAATCTATGCTCTTGATTATTATTATACCAAAGGCAGCAAAGGGAAATGTGCTCAGAAGACCCATTTTTACTGTTCCTCAATTAACTCTGGAAAGGTGTTCAAGGCAGAGGGGCAGCACATAGACGCTCCCAGATGTGGAGATGATGCTCAGAGACTCTCCACTCAGTCAGAGGAATGACCACTTTATTCTGCTTTTCTAGTAACGAGTCCACATTCTTCTTCCTTCCCTCGCACTATCAGCCACTGAAACCACTCACATTGGATACTGGATGACCCACCAGGAGGTGGCACTGACACAGAAAGCACTGACAACGTTACAAGCAGAGAATGATTTGAGCAGGTTGGGACAAGACACTGCAGAGGGGAGAGACAACATTTCAACAAAGAACCCAGCAAGATAAGGTGGACCAGGCCCATACCTCATAAACTAGCAATGACGTCTGGATCTCTCAATGTTTGTTCACATTCAGTCCCACTGGCTTAGGTTCCTTCTTCCAAGTATACTTTTTAAGGAATTTGAAAACTCTATTGTTACATATTGTTTTTTATTTGTACAGAACTACCAACATTACATTAACCGTGGCTTGAAGAAACATTTTTTAACGGAGTCTGACAGATGTTACTTTAGCATTTTTTAAAATCTTCAACTTAGCTTGCATCTTCTTTACATATGCTTTGTAGGGCCATACCTGAAATGGAACATTGTTTTCCATGAAAAGACCAGCAAATCTGGGCTATTCACCTTGGTGTATTGTTTTGATTGACTATTGTACTATGA
>NW_007111628.1:0-992 GCF_000164805.1 Carlito syrichta
TCCTTCAAGGATGGTGGTAAATGGCATTCAAGTTTTCTTATGCTGTTAAGAGGCCATGTCCAATTTTATTACTCACATTTCAGAAGATCCTGCAACCTCCATCATCATTACTTAGGTTGAAAACAGGTTTAGTCAATTTCTCTTGAAATGTCAGCCTTGGCAAACAACCGCATCTAAGAACCACTGTTTCAATACTTCATTCTCCCACTGAAATAAGCAAAATTCATAGAAAAGATAAAGATGGTACACTCACAAAAAGGAAGGCCAGCAGGAAGTTAAAAATACAGCTGAGAGTTAGAGAGACCTGAGATAAGGAGTTATCACCTCCTTCCAAGCCTTGAGAGAAACACACAGCTTAGGGATGCACCAGTTACTTATCCTGAGGGTACAAGTTGTAGGCCCTGCTAACCGGTAAACGAGATCCAAATAACCTCTTGGCCTGCCAATTAACAATGCCCAAATACTGCAGTATCCTAATAAAGTGAAATACAATCTCTCTAAGGATTTTATAAGTATTTTAATTCTGTTCATGATTAACTCAACAACTGAAAACCAGACACACAATTGTCTGAGCAATCAATTAGAGACCAATAGCTACTCAGCACAGTAGCCTCCCTCGATACTTATGGAAGACGGTTCCAGGGCCCCCTTGGATACCCAAACCTGCAGAGATGCTCAAGTCCTTCATATAAAATTGAGTAGTATTTGCAGAGAACCTACATGCATCCTCCTCTGTGCTGTACATCCTGTCTAGATTACGTATAATACCTAATATAATGTAAATGCTATGTACATAGTTGCTATATTGTATTTTTATTTGGGTTATTTTTTTCAAATATTTTTGATCTGCATTTTTTCGAATCCATAGATGTGGAGCTCCCAGATACAAGGGCTCACTGTAGGGCTTTCTTGACACTATTATTTTTATGTAAGTACTTTTAACTCAACTGAGTATAAAGTAAAGATACATCATATTTTACAAAGTATATCAG
>NW_007111629.1:0-816 GCF_000164805.1 Carlito syrichta
CGGCTGACGTGGAGGTCCCGGCGACTCTGGACCGTAAAAGCGAACTGTAAAAGTCTAGAAGGGGAGCGGGACCGTTTTGAAAGACCTCGAGTCTGGCTCTGCACCCTGGATTCGAACTCAGAGATAAACTTCTCTCTGCCGGTTCCCCGCCCCTCTGAGTTACTGGCATCGGGAGGAGCAGCCGAGCGTTGCTCAGACCGTGACACGGGGACAGGGCCTCACGATGCCGGCCAGGCTGGTCTCAAACTCCTGGCTCGAAGCCATGCTCCCTCCTCAGCCTCCCAAAGTGCTGGGATGACGGGCGTGAGCCACCGCACCCGGCTTCTGCTTCCTTTGGAATGTGGCTATTAGAAACCGTTTCATTTGGGGCCCTCTCTTCCTTTCTCCACCATCGTGGCGTGCACGGTGGACTCCGTTGCTCTCCATGCCTTCTCACGAGGCTTTCAGGATCAAGCGATGCCTGGCCGAGAGACAGAAGCAAAATCGTCCCATTCTCCAGGGGATTCGGATGAAAGCTGGTCATAGAATCTGGTACAACTCCAAGAGGAGACCTTGGAGAAGCACCAAGCTGGGACTCTAAGGAATGGCTCATGGGGTGGCACACAGGTTTATGCTGAATCACGGTCACCGTCAACCTGCCGTTATCAACTGGAAAGAAAGGAAATCTCCACAGTCGAGAAGTCAGACATGTTGAATGGGGATGTGACTTTTTGATGATGTGCTCTGCACTCGTGGGCTGGCTCACTAAGAAAAATGAAGCTTTTGCCTGAAAAAAGGAAAGAAACATTTTTTATTTTATTGTGTTTTATTTTTTAA
>NW_007111630.1:0-381 GCF_000164805.1 Carlito syrichta
CCCAGGGGTTTGGGCATGTTGTAAGGTGGAGGATCCCAGGACCTTTCATGCAGAAGGTCTTACGGTAATCGATGTTCCTGTGTCTGTGCGTCCCTGATCTCTGCACATGGTGCCTGCGGCTCAACAAATGATTACTGACTCTGTGTCCACCTAAAGGCCAACAAGTCACTTTTTAGAGCGAGGCAGTGACCAGCATATTATTTTAGAAAAGCTAGTTTTAAAAAATGTATTTCACAGGACGACAGTGTTTTTAAAGTCTAATTTAAACTTTTAAGTTCTTCACAGATGTTTGCTGGAATCATTTTCTAAAATAGAAATGGCACAATCTGCATTGTGCTTGGACTTCCAGGTTTCTTTGTTTCAGTTTTTAAGAGTTGCTAC
>NW_007111631.1:0-725 GCF_000164805.1 Carlito syrichta
GCTTCATAGGGCTTAACTATGATTATAATTAAATGATTGTATCCAGATGGTTCCCAACTTACTATGGTTCGACTTATGACTTTTAAATTTATGATGAGCTTATCGGGGTATCAAAAGTACTTTCCCTTATGATATGTTGACTTACCATGGGTTTAACTGGATGTAACCCCACTGTAAGTTGAGGAACATCTGTGTTTAGCAAGAGGGGGGAAAAGTCTTACTCTCTGCTAAGGAATTTTCTCAAACTGGGATACTGGAATGAAGGTTGAATAGGTTCCCTTTATAAATGGGCATATGAAAAAGGCTATGACCTCTTTTTCTATTCTGCAGTTCAATCCATGAGACAGTTTTTGCCCGTGTGTGTGTGTGTGTGTGTGTGTGTGTGTGTGTGTTTTGTAGCATGTCACTCAGTAACAGCAGTGCTGCATAACCCCAAAGATCTCAATGGCAGACAGCATGAAGTATTTCTTTGCTGTTTGTCGGCTGGGGTTTGGAGCCCAGGCTGAGCTCTGCTGGGCTAGGCTCCAGGATGCCGTCCGTGTCCAGAACCGTGCTACGTGCTTGTCTTCTTCCGTAGACCAGCAGCGACTCTAGGCATGTTCTTCTCTGGAATAAAGGCAAGAACATAGGAGGGCAAGTCCACCTGCAAATGCACATTCCAAGCCTCTGTGGGCTGCATGTCTGCGACTGTCTGTTGGCCAGAGCACGCCTCATAGTCAAGCCCA
>NW_007111632.1:0-802 GCF_000164805.1 Carlito syrichta
ATTTAACTATAAAGCTGTAGTAATCAAAACTGTAATATTGGTGAATGAATAGATGTGTAAATCAGCAGAACAGAATAAACGCGCATAAATGTAATCGACTGATCTTTGATAAAGGAGCAAAGATAGTGTAAAGGAGCAGAAAATGGTGCTGGAAAACTGGACATCCATCTGCAGAAATTAAATAAATTTAGGCATAGGTTCTATAGCTGTCCCATAAAATAGCTCAAAATGGACCATCTAGTTAAGTGTAAAAGAAAAAATTATGAAACTCCTAAAAGATAACATAGAAGAAAATCTAGATGACCTTGTATATGGCAATGACTTTGTAAAAACAACACCAAGACTGTAATCTATGAAGAAAATAATTGCCAAGCAAGACTTTATTAAAATTAAAGACTTTTGCTCGTGAAAGTTACTGGTAAGAGAATGGAAAGATAAACCACAGACTGGGAAATAATATTTGAAAAGACACCTTTGATAAATGACTGCTACTCAAAAGATACAAATAACTCTTAAAATCAACAATAAAAAGTCAAACAACGCAATTAAAAATAGGCAAGAAACCTAAATGAACCTCATCAAAGAAGTAGCACAATTGGAAATAAGCATATAAAGTATATTCAACACATATAACTAAGGAATTGAACATTAAAACAATAATGAGAAATCATTTCTAGAAAATGGTCAAAATCTGAAACACTGTCAACACCAAATGTTGAGGAGGATGTGGGGCAATAGAAACTCTCACTCTTTGCTGCTGGGACTGAAAATGGTACAGCCACTTGGAAGACAGTCTAGCAAT
>NW_007111633.1:0-754 GCF_000164805.1 Carlito syrichta
CTGCTTGGAGCCTGAGGCGGAAGGATCGCTGGGGCCCAGAGGTCGAGGCTGCAGTGGCTGGCAGCGGCCACTGCACTCCAGTCTGGGCGACAGAGTGAGACTCCAACTCAAAAAATAAATAAAAAATAAAATAAAAATAAATGAGTGAATTATATGGTACATGAGTTACATCTCAATAAAGTCATTATTATTTTTAAAAACCACATATAGTATGATTCTATTCATATGACATTATGGAAAAAACAAAACTAGAGCAACAGAGAATAGGTCAGAGGTTACCAGAGATTGGGACGGGGGTAGCCCAAGGAAGCTTTGTGGGGGTGATAGAATTGGTCTGTATTCTTAATATGGTGGTGGTTAAATGAAATGGACATGTATTAAAATGTATACAGCTGTATAGCAAAACCTTAAACATCTATTAAAGAAACAAAACAAAAAAGTTGTTTCTTTTTTTTTTTTGAATCAGATTCTCACTCTTGTTGCCTAGGCTGGAGCACAGTGGCAGACTCACAACCACCGCAGCCTCGACCTGCTGGGCTCAGGTGATCCTTCTGCCTCAGCCTTCCAAGTAGCTAGAACTACAGGTGCACGCCATCATGCCTGGCCAGTGTTTGTGATTTATTGTAGGGACAAGATCTCACCAAGTTGCCCAGGTTGGTCTCGAACCTCCGGACTCAGCAATCCTCTCGCCTTGGCCTCCCAAAGTACTGGGATTTACGGGTTGAGCCACCGCACCCAGCCAAGTTGTTTCTTA
>NW_007111634.1:0-838 GCF_000164805.1 Carlito syrichta
TTCTCTAGAAGACAAAACATCCAGAGTGCCCAACACAGTATTAAAGGAAAAGAACAAAGTTGGAAGACTAACACTCTCAATTTCAAAACATACTATATGGCTACAGTAATCAAGACAGTGTGGTATTGGCAACATAATAAATAAATGTATCATTAGAGCAGAATAGAGAGTCCAGAAATAGACCCCATGAATATAGTCAACTAATTTTGACAAAGTAGCAAAGATAATACAGCACAAATAGTGCTGCATGTGAATACCTTTTCAGATGTCACACCAAAGCCATGGTCTATCAAAAGAAGAACAAAATAAATATGATACATTTCATTATACTTAAATTTTCCTTTCTGTGAAAGACACTGTCAAGAGAATGAAAACACAAGCCACAGATTTGGAGAAAATATTTATAAAAGACATCTTGATAAAAAAAATCTTACCCAAAAACCACAAATAACGATTCAAACTCAACAACATAAAAATAAGAAAACTGATTTAAAAATGGGCCAAAGACCTTAACAGTCATCTCATGAAACAAAATAGAAAAATGACAAATAAGTTTATGACAAGTTCTTTAATGTCATATTTTATCAGGGAAATGAAAGCTAAAACAACTAGATATGACTCCACACTTAATATAATGACCAAAATAGAGAACACTGACAATATTGAGTGTTGGTAAGGATATAGAGCAACTTACGCTCTCATTTATTGCTGGCAGAAATGCAAAATGGCACAGCCTCTAGAAGACAGTTTGGCAACTTCTCATAAAACTAAAAGAACTCTCACCATATGCTCAAGCTACCATGCTTCTTGGTATTTACCCAAATGATTTGAAAAGCTG
>NW_007111635.1:0-753 GCF_000164805.1 Carlito syrichta
AATAAGCATTCCAGGATAGCCAGGTGCAAGACACATGTTTTAACTATCTTCAGAGACATCACAAGTCCACTGAGATTTCTGTGGGAGGGAAGATAGAACACACTTAGAGATGAAAAATGTTTTAAAGAATTTGTGGAGGCCATTTTATTAAAACGACCACCGTTCCTATTCATAGCATAAATTAAACATGCTGATCTCTGACAGTGCTTGCTAGAATCACTGCTAGGAAGTATTCTGCAACTCTGTGGTTACAAAAACTTGGACCAAGACAGTCTAGAAATTGTGAATTCTGATTCTGAGCTAGTTAAGAGTGACTTCAAGTGACTTTAGAAAGGAAGTTGTTAACTCTATAAATTCCTATGCTTTAGATTTTTTTCAGTTAATAGATTTTTTCCAACTGGAATTTTAAGCAGTGAAAATGATTCATTTACATTACATGACTGTAGGTGGGCTCTTTGCTAGCATCCACCACATGTACTTCTATAAATAATCTGTAAGAAACTAAGTACTGCACTCTGAATTTCACTATGGATTTAATGTTCACCATGTTAGAATGCCAAATATTTTGCTAAAACATGAAACACATTTCCAAATCTTAACAATTCAGTTAGCACAATAAAATTATGCATTCTATGTAACACATGTCAATTTTTTTTATTTCTTAGGAAAATGTAACACTTTTATATTTTATTTTATTTATTTAATTATTTTTTTGAGTTGGAGTCTCACTCTGTCGCCCAGACTGGAGTGCAG
>NW_007111636.1:0-757 GCF_000164805.1 Carlito syrichta
AATCAACAGATAACATTTTGGGTAATTTGAGGATCCAGGTACAGAAGTCAAAGGCAAGTTTAACCTAAGATGTTAAATCCAGGCCAATCACTCTGAGGAGTCTCTGTGAATGTTTATTGGTGACAATGGAGAAATTAAAACTGTAGACTGTTATTGATGCATGCTACTTTTGCAACTGTAAGGTCTTCCTTTTGTGAATCTATTTCCCAATAATTCTGCTTCTCATTTACACATAACCACAAGTCACTAAGCCAACGTCTCCTCTTACAGAAGGTGGCTAAGGAGACCCCAAATACTAATGAATATACTTTAGTTTAGAAAACACACATAACTGGGTTTGGTAGCTCAGCCTGTAATCCAGCGCCTTGGGAGGCTGAGGTGAGTGGATTGCCTGAGCCCGTGGGTTCGAGACCCGCCTGGGCAACTTAGTAATACCTCATCTCTACAATAAATCAAAAATTAGCCGGGCGTGGTAGTGCGAGCCTGTAGTTCCAGCTACTTGGAAGGCTGAGGGGGAAGGATCGCTGGAGCTCAGCAGGTCGAGGTTGCAGTGGCCGGGAGCACCCACTGCACTCCAGTCTGGGTGACAGAGTGAGACTCCAACTCTAAATAAAAAAGAGAGAAAGAGAACACACATGACAATTTGGCTACCATGCACTTGAAATGGTAACATTAGAGTAAATAAAAAGCACTGATAGCAATATTCTGCATAAGTGCTCACCTCTCACTTGATAAATGATATTAAATATTATCCTTT
>NW_007111637.1:0-1095 GCF_000164805.1 Carlito syrichta
TTCCGAGGTGCCTTTTTCCCAAAAGGTATTTGAAATATCTCACCAAAAAATATTTGAAGACGAATAATCTACGTGATTGGTTGCGCGTAGTTGCTAACAGCAAAGAGAGTTACGAGTTGCGTTACTTCCAAATTAACCAGGATGAAGAAGAGGAGGAAGATGAGGATGAAAATTCATTTATCTTCAATATTTTGTATGAGTTCTTGAATAAAACTTGGGAACCAAAATGGTGGTTTATCCTTGTATCTCTGCAGTGTGGATTGCACAGCGAATTGGAAGTCATGGTAAAGGGCCTCACTTGGGCTGCTGCTCAGTATTGTAACTAGACTTTTTTTCCTGATTGAAAATGTCTGTCCTTGTGATAGTAATACCAAAATAGGAGGAGAAGTTGATCTTATGGGAAGAACAACCGTGGTGCACTTAGATGGGGTTAAGGTATGGAGGTGTGAGCTTCAGTTAGTCACTGTTTTATTTTAAAAAGCGTGGCTATCAATTGTACCTGGTGCTTTTCTCAGAGAATGATTCAGGAATGCAGTGGGCTCATTCATTAAAAGAAAAGGGTGATTTCTTTCTAACGTTCTCTGTGGGAAAATGGCAGTGTCAATAAAATGCAGGTTTCTGGGCCATTCGTTTTATTTTCATTTTTTGGTAATAAGTTACACTTGACGCACACAATGATGTATGCTAATGCTTTTCTTCCTGTAGAAATAACATGTGCTCCTTCTGCATTGCTGCCTAGTGGACCACCTCCATGAGGGGTTGACTGTAGAAGTCCCAGACTCTAAATGTACAAAAATGAATTTGTAAATAATCATTGTTACTTCATCTTTGCAACAGACTGTCGCTTTGGTCTCCAGCAGGGGGAGCTGGAGGAGCAGAGCTTCCAGATGTGCCTCCTGTGTGGGGCGCCCAGTGAAGGGAGGAAGGAGCAGGGACAAGGAAGCCGCTTGTGGGAGGGGGTGGGAGGTGCCCACTTAGGCCATGACTGGGTGTAATGTCAGAGTCTTCTACTAAGTGCCATGGCCCAGTCGGCGCATAGGCCAGGAAGACAGTTGCAGCCTGAAGTGACTGTAATAGAGACCCTGTTGCCTGGTG
>NW_007111638.1:0-768 GCF_000164805.1 Carlito syrichta
CCAATTTATGTTTTAAAGAGTATTTCCTTTGAATCCCCTAGTATTTTCTCTACCAAAGACATAATGCTGTACTCTGCAACAGATTAAAGTTCCGATTAATCTGATATTTTTAATCACCAAGCATTTAAAATCAGGCACACAGAAAAAAGAGAATTTGGGGCCCAATATACATAAACCAAAATAACATGGATATTTCCAAAGTAGTAAGTATTTGGGCTCCTCATTAGTATAAAAATTTAGATAATTGAAAATTCTGGGAAAATGACGATGATCTTAGCTAATGCTATTTTCAAATCCTGTTAGAAAAACAGCTCAGAGGATATTACATAATACTAAAAACATCCAAAATTTCTAAACTAAAGAAAGTGCTAAAATACTATGTGGTTGTGCTATAACAAAGCTCCGACAGGATTCGGTGAATAAAAAAATAAAACACTACCTCGTGGGCAATGCAATCAGGTCCCCTCCCATTTGTGGGAGTTTCGCTGTCCTCTCAATAAACGCTGCTTTACAAAAAAAAAGAGAAGACTAACTCGTTTAGTGGATTTTTGAATGGTCACTTCTCCCCTGGAGAAGTTTTTGGATAGGTGTGAACACATGGTTTTATTCACTTCTTGGGAATAAAATCCACATGTCTACCGCATTTGGCAGAGCACTGTAAACAAGCCCTTGAAGCCTAATTATTGCTCAGTAGTCAAGGTCCCCCCATTATGATACCAAAGTTCTGAGGCTGATGTCATAAATAACAATTTGACATGCTTGTATCCC
>NW_007111639.1:0-784 GCF_000164805.1 Carlito syrichta
CGTTGCCATGACGACAGCCAGGGACTGAAGCAAGCTGAAATTTACTGAACGTACAAAAACCAAGAACGTTCTGCTTGACCAAAGGCAACATAATAAAACTATTATCACAGTTATAACGTCTAATCTTAACCCCAAGTGAAACTACATACTGGAACAAAAGCTAATCAATCAGTTTACCAGGAAATAACAGCTAAAAATCTTAAGAAGAAAACAGTTTAGAAAGAAAAAGAGATATAAAATAATTCTGCTGTGCATTTTTCATAGGATATAATAAGATTTTATTTTAGACTGTCACTTCCTAATATTGAAAATTCTGTTGTCTTATAATACACTGGTTACTATTCATATGCACACACTTGATGTTATATCCTTGTCTCAGAGGCGACCTTCTGAATAGGCCTTCATAGGCCTCAGCTGTGTGGTTACAGATGTTGGCTCCCAACAGAGTTGCCTCTTGGCTGGGTAAAGTCTCCGGGATGTTAGATGATACTCTGAAGTCTTGATTTTCAGTAATGTCTCTTGCTGCCCTGGACCATTTGATTATGGGATAGGGGAGAAGAATAAGAAGGAGTTTTGAATTTGGGGGATAAAACTTCAGAGATAAGTCAGTACTAGCAGCTGCCACTAGTGAGAAAGCTAATTTGCTCTCCTTCCCGTAGTTTCAGTCATGAAGAAGGATGGGGGGAAGTCAGAAGAGGGATGGGAGGAGGAACCACAACTTCTATCAAGCAGACTGGATAGGCAAGTGGAGAATGCTTGGAGGGGGAAATGTTAGATCTTGCAA
>NW_007111640.1:0-891 GCF_000164805.1 Carlito syrichta
TGCCTATATTCATATAATAACATAGAGAAATTATATTTAATTAATATTAAATTGACAGAAATATACTATTTCAACCAAAACATAACACACAATGCATGTTTTCCAGCACTTTGCTTCTTTTGGAACATTGTGTAGAAAATCACAACTTCCATATTTTAAAATGCCAGTGTTTGTCAGGAAATTTATCAGGCCTTTTGCATGTATTGTGTTTATAAATTGAATCTTCATAATGACCCACTAAATGAATAACTATTAATCTAGTTTTAGAGATTTAAAAGTCAAGACTCAGCTTGCTTCAGATTATAGATGTCAGAGGATTTGAACTCAAGTTTGCTCTACCCTCTAAATTGTCTGTAGGTATGATTATTCAACCAACATTAAATATACTTAATTTGGCTATAATTGATTTTATGAAACATTTTTGGCTCAGAAGAGCTCATTTGCTTATATTATGGCACGTTGCATGCCTAAGTGAACACTTCTATGACCTACCAGTATAGAAAACAATTAGAAAGGCACAGGATTACTTTGGCAGATACATTCTTAGCGACTGTATTCTGTCCTCTAGTGCACCTGACTTTCTCACCTGTCATTGAAAGCCATCTGTTGGGTCAGTTATCCCTGTGACTAGCACCTATCCTATTGTTCTATAGTTTTATTTTCCCTTTGCTATTCCTCCACCAGGACTTTTGATTATTTTGCATTTGGCTCCTAGACATTTAATTCTAAATTTGGGAATTTTCCATAGTTTCCAAATGATTACTGATAATACATTTTTCTTGTGGTTTCCTAAGTATAGTATATTTTTCTTGCTAAAAGCAGACCTTTCTTTTTTGTTTGCTTGTTTGTTTTTTTGGGTTTTTTTGAGTTGGAGTCTCACTCTGTTGCCCA
>NW_007111641.1:0-816 GCF_000164805.1 Carlito syrichta
CATCTTCTGAATGTGAGTAATAAAATTGGACATGGCCTCTTAACAGCATAAGAAAACTTGAATGCAGTTTACCACCATCCTTGAAGGACTTCGAAACTGTGGCTTTTAACTGATTTATTGGGTCTTTTTGCTCTACCCAGCCTCTCTTTTCAGAAATTCAGAGGAAGAAATGATGTGTTGCTAAAGTAGATCTCACACACACACACACACACACACACACACACACACACACACACACACACACACACGCATAGATTTATATAAAATCTTATTTCTAATTATAGACTACTTTAGGAACAGTCTGTAATTTGCTATGAAAGTCTGTGATAATAATTGACTAATTCAAAAGACCAAATGCTTTAACTTATATTTGTGAAAATGTCAACACAGTATAAGAAAGTGAGGGCAAGATCAGTTTCCAGAAGCATCCATCATGTCAAGCCCCAGCGCACCCAGGGTCTGCTTCTGAATCATCTTCTCTAAGTCCAGAGGGGAACCTTGGTCCTCAAGGCTCTCCTGTCATTTAAGTTACATCACCAGCCTCTTAGTCTGAGACTTGAGCCCTGGTTCTTCAACTAGCTTTCACCACCAGCTTTTCTTTCCCAAGAGACATAATAATAGCATTGCAGAAAGTGGCTTTGTGTATCAGATAGACTGGAATTAGAATCTACTACTTAGTAGCTGTGCTTGAGAAAGTAATTTTTCTTCAAAAATTTTAATTTTCTTTGTAAAGTGGGCATGACCATGGCTAACACATTGGGATTCTGTGAGCTAATGTATATAGAGTACCATGTGTGTTGCCCAAACATAATAGAA
>NW_007111642.1:0-830 GCF_000164805.1 Carlito syrichta
AATTAAAAAATAAGTGTATTCGGGGTGACAGACAAAATATAGTATGTGGGGTTATAGGAGGATTCTTCAAGTACTGTGTTGAAGGTCATGGAAGTAATAAAGCTATTCATATGGACACTATTCCTGCGGCCAAGTGAGCTGACAGAAAACCCATGGAAGAAACCTGAACGACCTTGGTAAAGTCCCTTGCAAAATAAAGGAAAATCATCTAGTGTTAGTAAGAAGATATTGACAAGAAAGGGAAAAGAGTGAGCAAGCAGATATTAACTTCAAAAGGAGAGGGAATGTTAGAATACGACACTGAAACAGTTTTCTGTAAGTATTGATGTGAATGTTAGTCTTCTAAATATTGTCTTCCCTTTTCACTATCATGCTTGTACATTGGGTCGAATTAGTATTGAGTTATTGTATCTATTGGAAGAATTGGGTGATTAAAAGAAATTTGTGACAATGTCATTAAGTGAAGTCATTTTGGAATATCAATTTTCTAAGTATTACAAAGAATGACAGAAATTACACAAAGAGCATATTTTTGCCAATTATGCAAAGTAGTCTTAAATAATAAATAAGAAGTGGGTGGGAAAGTGAATGGGAACAATCATTTTAGAGAATATGTTGTATCAGTTAATAACGGTAAAGTTGTATATCCAAACTCAAAGTTTGTGTGCTTGAGAAACCCTTATATGTATGGCAGAGGGAAAAAGTAATGATATACTCTGAATTCTTAGAATTACCAAAACATTTTTAGAATAACTTAAAAGGCAACTACTAATGGTCCTACATAAGTAAAGAATGCTGTAGTCATAAAGTTGAAAAACAGACAGAGAAAA
>NW_007111643.1:0-968 GCF_000164805.1 Carlito syrichta
CCTTCCGCCTCAGCCTTCCTAGTAGCCGGAATTACAGGCATGTGCTACCGTGCCCCGCTGATTTTTTGATTTATTGTAGAGGTGAGGGCTTGCCAAGTTGCCTAGGTGGGTCTCGAACCCGCAGACTCAGGCAATCCACACATCTCGGCCTCCCAAAGTGCGGGATTACAGGCTGAGCCACCGAGCCCGGCCTAAATGTTTTCTAATGGTTATGCTGAGGTAAAAAGACTAAACCCTTTCACAAACTTCATTGATTCCTGTTTTAACAACCTTCAACAAGACTAGTATGTGCAGAAACAAAACTTATGTTAAATGTTTAACATAAGAAATGTCCACACAAAAAGCTTACATTTGTGTTTCTTTCATGTATTCTTGTGATTATTTTTGTATTTTTATTGATTCTAATGGTTTTCCAGAAATAAAACCTAACTTATCACATTTTACCTGCAGCCTTTTCCTTGGATCTAATTAAGCCTCAAGTTGAAGGTCTTGTGAAGGTCATTTGTGTAATGAGGTGCTGATACAAATCTCTACTTTCTCTTGATAAAGTTGTAGTGAAACCTGCCAAGTGACTGGGGAAAGTCTTTGTGTATTCTCGATTCCTTTTCTTCCAGGTTCTTCTCATTATCTTCTTCCTGTGTCCCATGTGGGGATGTTTAGAGGCAGACTAGTTAAGGGCGTTCAGTTAGCTCACACATCGACTTGTTTTGAAAGCCAGATCTGCCGCTTACAATCTGTTTGACTTTGGGCAAGTTTGTGAACTCTTTTAGCCTCAGTTTACTCATCTAGACAGTAAGGAGACTCACAACAGAAGCCCACTCTGGATTAGTGAGTTAATTACATGAGCCACATATCTAGACTACTTAAAATAGTACCAGGTGCATTTTAATTACGATGGAAGTGTTTGCTGTTATTATCATTATTATAGTATCAGGAAATATTGACTGTGCCCTTCTAGTTCCTTCCCT
>NW_007111644.1:0-663 GCF_000164805.1 Carlito syrichta
AGACAGAGCTCGGCCATCGCTATCACTGGAACATCGCAACGACTGGACAGTTTTACTGCATTGCACTCTCCCGCTGCTGCCGCAGCCCCTCCCCCCACCAGCGCTCCCGCCCGCCGCCGCCACCGCCGCCACCGCCGCCGCAGCCTCTGGCACGGGTAGCTCATCACAACCCGGCCGGAGGAGATCCACACCAAACCGCTTCAGGGAAGATCTGCTGGGATCGCTGCCACCGCTCCTGCATCCGAGACTGTCCTGTCTGCCTGGTGTGGGGATCCTGTTGCCTGCTCTGATTTTTTTCAGCCATCTTGTTCCTGTCCGGCCCCACACCCTCTGGGGCGAGCAGATGAGATAGCACCACCTGCTGGCGATTCAAGGTAACAACACCGAAACGGGAGAAACAACCTTGATAAAGACATAGACCAAACTTCTGAACCGAGGTTAATCTGAACTGTCCTTCACAGCAGATCAGGGGAACTGACCCTAACTGCAAACTAATTTACCAGCTTGAAAAGAAAACGAGAAATCAGACCTGAAAGGACATTGGACTTAAACGAAATGTCTCAGAGTGTGCTTCATTGATTCTATTAGTTTAATGACTTAATTCTATTCCTACTGTATTGTTCCTTTTTTCTCTTTCCTTTTCCCTTTTCTTCTCTTTTATTC
>NW_007111645.1:0-3883 GCF_000164805.1 Carlito syrichta
CAAGGTTAGCAGCCTTCTGGTGATTGGAACTGTAATCGCATACTTCTAAAATTAACTCAAGTTTCTCTCACAAGGCATACCAGAGACAAGATGCATCAATATGTCTCTCAATGAGACAAAGGAAATTTTAATTGTTCTTTTGTTTTTACTTTACTGTATAAACTTGTGGAGATTCTGTCTAGTCTTTGTAGTACCCTTCACTGACTGCCTTACATTCTAGATAAACTTATTCAATAATAAGACTTCTTTCTTTTCTAGGTTTTGTGGAATGAACTCTGTTATTAGTATCTTTGTTACCCCAACAGAAGTAAAGATTTGGCTACCCTTAGGTCTCTTGTGTTATTACCTTAATACCATTTGAATGACTACCATTCCCTAATACCACCTGAATCTTGTCATGCCTTCTAAAAGTTACTATGAACATACTTTACTTTCTTCATCTTTAAGTAGATAATTACTGAGTTAATTCATTTTTCTGTATAACTTTTTTATCTATAAAAACTGACAATACATTAAAAAGGTACATCTAAGGTCTGACAAATGTAGATTACATGGTAGTAGAGAATGGAGGCAATCTTAGTACAAAGAGAAATTATGTGACTGTACATCTGAAGATATTATTCATATATGAGCCCCAAGTCAGTGACCACAAGAAAATACAGATTGAACACCCCTAACTCAAAATCTGAAATACTACAAAATCTGAAACTTTTTGAGTACCAGCATGTCACTCAAGGTCATAGTCAAAGAAATGCTCATTGAGCAATTTCAGATTTTGGATTTTTGGATTCAGAACTCAGTAAGTATAATATAACTACTTCAATATCTGGGAAAAAACAGACTGAAATCTGAAATGCTCTGGTCCCAAGAATTTTGAATTAGGGATATTCAACCAATATGCTCTGAATTATAGGCACTGATTTGTGAATTCCTTCTTACATTGGCTACTCTACATAGTATGCTCCAGAATCCATAGCAGCAGGGATTTATTTATAACAATGTTAGGGATTCTCTAGATAGCATGCAGGAAATCACCTGAAGAGATAATGTATGTAGGAGCTATTGAAAAATAGCAAGAGCTCAATAACATTAATACCTCTTCTTATTTCATTAATAATACTTTATTTTCCTTTTAAATAACACTTTTTCCTCCATCATATGAAAACAAAGCATACTTTGGTTTTATCCAGTGCTACCTTAACTTTTTTCAATACAAAATATGTTATCATTCTCTATTGAATATAGTTCTGACATAATCTGTGTATTTTATCTGTGAACAAAATTCTTATGTGTAGATAATGAAAGGCAGATATGTAATGACATTCAGAAACAGTTTCCCATTAGGTCTCTGTTTAAAAATCTTTCATCCATATGTTTTAATTGTATCACATATTAAATGACATCAAATAAATGACTCAGCAGATTAGACTAAATCTCTTTATGCATTCACAATGGCATGGGACTCTAGACTTATTTTGTATTTCTTTTTTTTATGGTACCAGTTGAATTAATATTTTATTTTATTTTTTAACATTTTTTATTTTAAAATTGTGGGGTACAGTTAAGGGTTAGGTATACAAATATGGATTGTGCAGGTACCCTTGTTGATGAGTGTGCCACTCTGTCCCCAGGCAGATATTGATTACTGTTAATCCCACCTCCCTTTCCCTCCCTGCCCCCTATAGTTTCCCACCGCTGTCAATGTTTTTCTTACAGTATTATGATAGTGGTTCAAGGGCCAATTATGAGTGAGAACATGTGATACTCAGATCTTTGTTTCTGTGCGAGATCACTCAGTATTATAAATTCTAATTCCATCCAGGTTGCTGCGAAGTTCATGATTTTGTTCTTTTTTATGACTGTGTAATATTCCATTGTGTTTATGTACCATATTTTTTTAATCCAGTCCTCTTTTGGTGGACAGTATAGTTGGTTCCATGATCTTGCTATTGTGAACAGTGCTGTGCTAAACATACGTGTCCAGGTATCTATTTTATAGAGTGATTTGTGTTCTTCAGTGTATAATCCCAGTAGGGGGATTGTGGGGTCATATGGAAGGTCGATTTTTAGAGCTTTTAGGAATAACCACACTGATTTCCACAGAGGTTGCACTAGTTTACACTCCCACCAACAGTGTAGAAGTGTTCCATTTTCACCACCTCCTCTCCAGCATATCATTTTCTGAGTTATTGATAATGGCCATTCTGACTGCAGTTAGGTGGTATCTCAGTGTAGTTTTAATTTGCATCTCCTTGATAACTAGTGAGGTTGAACCTTTCTTCATGTATCTGTTGGTCACTCATATGTCTTCTTTTGAGAAGTGTCTGTTCATATCTTTTGTCCACTTTGTAATGGGGTTGTTTGTTTCTTTTTTTTATTTTAAGTTGGAGTCTCACTCTGTCGCCCAGACTGGAGTGCAGTGGCCACTTCGGGCCACCACAGCCTCGACCTGCTGGGCTCCGGTGATCCTTCTGGCTCAGCCTTCCGAGTAGCTGGAATTACAGGCACATACTACCACGCCTGGCTAATTTTTTGATTTATTGTAGAGATGAGGTCTCGCCTGCCCAGACAGGTCTCGAACCCGTGGGCTCAGGCAATCCACTCACCTCAGCCTCGCAAAGGCCTGGGATTACAGGCTGAGCCACCGAGACCAGCTTGTTTTTTCTTTACAGTATGTTTGAGTTCATTGTAGATCCTAGATGTTAGGCTTTTGTCAGACATAGAGTTGGAAAATACTTTTTCTCAGTGCGTGGGCTGCCTCCCTGCTCTTTTGATTGTTTCTTTGGCTTTGCAGAAGCTTGTCAGTTTAATGAGGTCCCACTTGTCTATCTTATCTCTTACAGCCCATGTGTTGTGGGTTTTGCTCAGGAATTGGATGCCTGTTCCAACTTTCATAAGGGTGTGTTTTGCATTTTCTAAAGTTCTTATGATTTGAGGTTTTACATTTAGGTCTCTGATCCATTTAGAGTTAATTTTTGTGTATGGGGATAGATAGGGGTCTTGTTTGAATCTTCTGCATGTAGTCAGCCAGTTTTCCCGGCACCATTTACTAAATAGGTTCTCTTCTCCCCAGTGGTGGGTGATAGAGGCTTTGTCAAAGATGAGTTGGTTGAGAAACTGAGGTTTTGCTTCTGGAATCTCAATTCTATTCCATTGGTCTATAGCCTTTTCCTGTACCAATACCTAGCTGCTTTGATTATTGTAGCATTATAGTAAAGTTTGAAGTCTGGTAATGTGATACCTCCTGGTTTATTATTTTTTTTTGCTGAGGATTTTTCTGGCTATTCTTGGTCATTTGTGTTTCCATATGAATTCCTGTATTGTTTTTTCTAGATCTGAGAGGAATGTTACTGGCAACTTGATGGGTATTGCATTAAATCTGTAGATTGTCTTAAGTAAGATGGGCATCTTCACAATGTTGATTCTTCCAATCTAAGTGGAACATGGGACATTTTCCACTTGTTTTTGTCATCTTTGATTTATTTGAGCAATGTTTTTGCAGTTTTCATTGTAAAGGTCTTCCACGTCTCTTGTCAGGAAGATGCCAAGGTATTTCATTTTTTTGTGGCTATTGTGAATGGGATTGTGCTTTTTATTTGGATTTTTGTTTGTTTATTGTTAATGTAAAGAAATGTGATTGTGTTTTGCACATTTATTTTATACCCTGAGATTTTGCCAAAGTCCTTTATCAGTGCAAGGAGGGATTTGACAGATTCTCTTGGGTTTTCCATGTACACAATCATGTCATCTACAAAGAGAGATAACTTGACTTCCTCTTTTCCTATTTGGATACCTTTGATCACCTTCTCTTTTCTGATTGCTGTAACCAGGACTTCCAAAACTATAGTGAACAGGAGGGGTGAGAATGGGCATCCTTGTCTTG
>NW_007111645.1:4736-9792 GCF_000164805.1 Carlito syrichta
AGCTGTGATTCGGAATCTATCTGCAGATCCCAGTACCCACCAACAGTTGTATGGGTTCACTGGAACCCACTTCCCAAACCTTACAATCTGTCCATGCAGTGGGGTTTAGGTTTGCTCCCTGGAACTAAAGGAGGCAAGAAAAAGGAAAATAATGGAAAAAAGGGGGATAAAGAAAAGGTTGGAGAGAGAGAATTGTAAGAGGGCAAACAGACATACATACCAACTAATGAATAGAAAGAGACACAAGGCCAGAAAAGAGTAAAAAGCAACAAATAAACAAGATTCTCTAAAGCATACTGGTATCACACAAAGACAGTCTAATAAATTCATGCCTTTTGATGTGCTTTTCTCCAACACAGACAAGTGGTCTAACTCAAAAAGCAAACAAAAGTGAACAAAACAAACAGTCAAAACAATAAAATCAAAATAAGAAGCCAGACTAGCTCTGGAGTCTTTCCTGAGTGTCTGAAATCTCTTAAGCTCTGATCTCTTGTCTCTCCTCTTTGTTCTCACTGCAGGCAGATAGGTTTACTCAAAGCTTGGATTGGTTCCCTTGGCTTGCTGCCTGAGAGGCCTGCCATAGGACTAAATTGTCTGTGTCTGATAAAGTGTAGGGGAGGGCCTTCTACCTCCTGTTTGGTGAGGTTACCTTAGAAAGAAACCAAGGTGGCGGCTGCTCATAGATGGACAGGGAAATGTGAATCTCTGCCTGGAAAATGACTGCAGTGGGCAGCTCCTCTATCACTGATCCTTTTTTTCCACCTGTCCTTTCTCTCCACTCATCCAGGTCCATGGGTGATACACTATGACAGGCTATGGTGTTGTGTACCTGGCATCAGGCACTGGGAATCAGCAATACAGCTGTGTCACTGGTGACTTGGGGTGGGCATATGCTGTGCCACTGGTGACTTGGGGTGGGAGAGGGAGCCCGGAGTTCCTGAAACCAAGAGCTGAGAGTGGCTGTTCAGCACCTCTTTAAGATATACCGTTCCCTTACACAACCATGCGAGTCTTAGCTCCCAAGTTGGAGGTTAGGCAGAGCTGGGTGTGTGAGTCACCAGGTCTCTGCCTGGTCACAGGGTTCCAGGTGTTCTCTGGACCCACTGTAGTCAGGGATGAGTTGGGGGAAGTGGAGTGCAAGACTGCTGGGTGCCTCAGCCAGAGTGGGGACCAGAGCTCCAAAGGGCGGGTGGTGGCAGTGGCTTTGGGTCCCACACAGGGTTCTTCAGCCAGGACTGGAGCTGGTATCTCTGAGGGACGCATGCCTAGAGCCTCCCTGGGTGATAGTGGCTTGAGATGGGACTGGGTGGGGACCTAAACCCCAGGGCAGGGACCCAGAACTCTGAGGGTCAAGCACTGGCCATGGCTTTGGGTACTTCAGCCAGGGAAGCAGTGCAGAGCCCAGAGTCACAGGTGCTGGGGACCTGCATGAGCAGCAGCATCCTTGTGCCTGGTGGGGCACCCCAGGAGGGAATGGAGACTGTAGTTCCAAGGGGTGGGCATGGAGGGCATGGGGGGCTGTCACAGCCTGAGTCTGGGCTGGGTGCCCAGCTAGGGAGGGAGCTGACAGTGACTGAGTGCCAGGCAGATCAGGGTAGCCAGCAAGGGACCCATATCTCCACAAGACAGTATGGAGGGGCTCCACAGGTGGTTGTGTGTGGCTTGGGGCCAGGTGAGATGGTGTAGCCAGGGAGGGAGCTGGGAGCTACACGTGGCTGGGGCCTGGGGTGAACAGCAGTGGCAGAGGGGCCACGGTAACCAGCCTTGTGTGGGACCAATGGTTTCCAGGTCTTGGACCAATGCAGCTGGTGGTGGGTGGGGGGATGGGGAAAGGAAAATAAGAGTCTTTATATGAACTCACTTTTGGAGAGTCTCACAGTGTCACCTGTGCCATTGCCATCTTAGCAGAACTCCCTTTTTCATATTTCTTTTTTGAGTTGGAGTCTCACTCTGTTGTCCAACCTGGAGTGCAGTGGCTGCTCCCGGCCACCACAGCCTCAACCTGCTGGGCTCTGGCGATCCTTCCGCCTAACCTTCCGAGTAGCTGGAATTACAGGTGTGCGCTACCAAGCCCGGCTAATTTTTTGATTTATTGTAGAGATGAGGTCTTGCCTGCCCAGGCGGGCCTCGAACCTGCAGGCTCAGGCAATCCACTCACCTCAGCTTCCCAAAGGTGCGGAATTACAGGCTGAGCCAACAAGTCTGGCTATTTCACATTTCAAACAAATTTTGTAAGCCTCAAGGACACTTGAAATAAGGCTCTACTCCAAGGCAAGTCATGCCATATAATCTTAAAATCTGAAACTAAAGTTATTTACTTATTTATATACCCAAACAATATGCTATTATAACTGGGTCACATGAGGTTACTAATTTGAGATAACTCTAAAGTTGGAAATCTATAACTATGAAATGGACTTTTTTATTTTTCAGTTTGTTTCAAAGCTTTCTCGTCAGTTAATAGGGTAAAGGGGCTCTCCTTTTTAAAAGTTTTTATCATTTCATGTGTAGTTGGACGTTGAAAAAAAGAATGGAGCCAGATGACTATTGAATGTCAAAACATATTTGTGTTTATGCCCTTTGGGCAGACTTAGAGATCATCAGTGATTGAGTTACTTCAATCTTTTGTTCTTTTGCCTAATCTAGGACTCATATTAACATGAGTTAAGTAAAGGTATTAAAATATTTTTGCATATTTTTAAAAAGAATCATGTCAGATCTGGCTATGTATATCTATTAAGGCCTTTGCACTCTATCCAGAGTTTTATTTCAAATAAAATGCAAAAAGGTATTTTAGATGAACACATGCATCTCTTTGTAAAACATTAAGCCAATTAAAATATTACAGCCACTCTTATGCTCTAGTAATATAATAGATCGATACAAAGTCTCTTACAGAATTAACCAGTCTATTTTTAGAACAGTGATTAAGTCATGAAACTGCAACAAGATTCCTAGGCATGTGTGAATTTGAACTAGTTACTAAATATCTCTCTATGCTTTGGTTTTCTCATCTATAAAATGAGAATATTCATAGTTCCTACTTCATGGGGTTATGGCAAAGTATAAAATAATATGTGTAAAAATCTCCAAACTACTCACTACAGATAAGCTGTCACGGTTGTCTCTTAACAATCCTCCACCCTATGTGCTTGTCCTATTGAACTATTTGAAATTCTTCCAGTATTCCCTGTTTACTCTTGCTTCTACATGTTTACATAGGCTGAATCCTAGTTGTAAAATACAGCATCTCTTCATTCCCCACAGCTCGCTTAGTTTCTTCTTATTTATAATTTTAAGATATGCATCAATTTCACAAGGAAGCCTTCCCTGATCTCTTGTCATAACTAGGTCAGATGCTTCTCTGTGCTGTGCTCACAGTACTGTTTTTATTTCTAGCCATGGAGCTTACCTGTCTGTATCTCAGCAAATTGTAAATTCTCTAAGGGTAAGGATCATGTTTCCATTCCTAATGTTTAATGCAGAATCAGGTATTTGGTACTTTTGAATGACAGAAATAAATAAATCATGTGATCTCTTTTTTTGGAATAATTGGTGAGCTAGTGATTCAGTCCAAATATATTTCCTCTCAGAGTTTTATATTATAATTACCTATCAATTGCATGCATGCTCATTGTATGCTATAACAATGGAAAAGTTCAAGAAAATTGCATTGATACTGTGGCCAGTACTCTCAAATTTAATGATTTACCACCCAAAGTTCCAAGTTCCTACAATATCTAGGGATTTACATTCATAAGATAAATCTTTAACAAGGATATATAGTTGTTAGTTTAGAATAGGGTGGATATGGGCCGATGACACAGAGTTTTATAAAGTCTGTGGCATTTATTCTGATTTGGGAAGCCATTGATGGATTTTGAGTAAATGCATGATATAATCTGAATTATGCTTTAAAGATTGCTCCACTGTGTTCAGAAGATACTGTTTAGGGAATGGGGGAAGGAGATAAACTAGTTAGAAGAGAGGCTAAGAGGTAAGACATGGCTTGTGCCCTGGATTAGGGTATGCCAAGAGATAAAATATATCAAGGCAATGTGATTAAGTGAGATAATAAATCTTAAGGTAAAAATACATAATCTGTCACTATTTGTGTCTTATTACCATTACATAATATTCAGTCAGATTATGAATAAGAATGATGTATAACTTCTGCTGTAATCCAGTATATCTATGGATAACTAAACAACCCAGAATTTCAACAGATACTTTTTGAAGTATGAAAAATAAAAATGAAAGAAATTATTTTTTAAACACATTTTTAAAAAATTGACAAAGTGAATTGTAGGTACAGATATGCTGTTCTGCTATCGTTTAATATATGTGACATTCTCATGAGATACACTGCAGGGTATCTCATCACTGAGCAGAACTTACCACAGGATGCAATCATTTTGAATCCACTTCTGACAAATATAATCTTTCAGTTTCCAATTTAGACTATTAAAAAAACATTTTCTTCAGATTAAAAATGTACACTTGCCGGACTCGGTGGCTCAGCCTGTAATCCCGTGCCTTTGGGAAGCTGAGGTGAGTGGATTGCCTGAGCCCATGGGTTCGAGACCCGCCTGGGCAGCGAGACCTCACCTCTACAATAAATAAAAAAATCAGCCGGGCATGGTAGCGCATGCCTGTAATTCTGGCTACTTGGAAGACTGAGGCGGAAGGATCGCCAGGAGCGGCCACTGCACTCCAGTCTGAGCGACAGAGTGATACTCCGACTCAAACAAAAAAAAACAAAAAACAAAACAAAAATGTACACTTAATGCTAAACCATGATAAATATCTGTCATCTAACATAGAAACACTTTGTAAATTTGAAAGGGTCATTTCAAGTTAACATGTGCTTGTATAAATTAATGAGATGCATGTTAAAGAGAAATATGTAGCCCATGACTCCACAGAACTTATATGTTGCCCATGACTCCACAGAATTTATGCTCTTCTATGGTGAGACTAAGGTAACATTGGAAGAAAAAGCATAATGTAGTGTCCTAAAAGTTTACAGAGTATGGTCATGTTGGTATTTATTTTT
>NW_007111645.1:10113-15211 GCF_000164805.1 Carlito syrichta
TAAATAAAAGCATAAGCATGCTAGCACATGACAAAGGCAATCACTAGCATGGCTCAAACTAATATAACTCTGGAACATGAAGAGAGGGGCTGTGTATGTAATATGCCCCATCATTTGTATTAGAGTGTCAGTAGACACTACCTAGAGATGATAAAAAAGAAACAGAACTTCATATGTTCTGCAGCATTATAGAAGAGGCCATCAGAGCAATTACAAATAGAAATTATTAGGTCAGCTTAGGTCAGGGGAACAGAAGGATAGAGAGGGTTAATATAGATAAATGACTGTTATTTTAAATAGAATGCATTTTGTATTATTTGCATTGTTTTCTTATTTAATATAAACATATCTCACTGATAAAATAATTTATCTTAAAAGTAAGTTAAAATAATTTGTTTTTTTATAAACAACAAACTATGCTGGCTTTATTACAAATGCTATCAACATCAATTTTGGTTTTAAAGTATTAAGTTATAACTTTTGATAGTCAGTCAGTCTTGTGTATAACCACTGTCAGAGAATACATGTGTACTACTTATGTACTCTAAGGAAAAGCCTAACAGTCAGTCAAAATTTTGCCAGGTGCTTTAGTCAGGATTCCTACTCTGCCCATGTTCAAAGACTTTAGTCAGAATTCTTACTATGGGATAAGACCTATATTGAGAGGAATCTTGATGAGGAAATTAAAGTGTATTAAGTGTTCCTTACTGTGTGGCAATCATGGCCACGGAACCAAATATTTTAAAGATTACTGAATAGCATAATTTTCTCAACATCTCTATAAATTATACAATGTTATCTCGTAATTAGGTATACTAAATAAATAAATTGAATAATGCCACATAGCTGACCCAGGATTTTTTTTTAAATTACTGCTTAGGATTCAATATACCTAATTCTAATTCTATAGTTGGGGGGTGTCTTTCCCCCCAACTATACCATAAATTATTAACTATGGTCATACAATTGTCTTCAACGTTTTCTAATAGCTTAGGAAATTCATTAAACAAACTTTAGTTGATTTCTATAATACTTTGGCATTTAATTAAAGTTGCAATGATATCTAACTTAATTGATGGTAAAAGTTATTATGTCAGTGAAATTTAAAAACACTTATCTCTTGTTTAATTTTCAGGAGTGAATGAATGCCTATATTCATATAATAACATAGAGAAATTATATTTAATTAATATTAAATTGACAGAAATATACTATTTCAACCAAAACATAACACACAATGCATGTTTTCCAGCACTTTGCTTCTTTTGGAACATTGTGTAGAAAATCACAACTTCCATATTTTAAAATGCCAGTGTTTGTCAGGAAATTTATCAGGCCTTTTGCATGTATTGTGTTTATAAATTGAATCTTCATAATGACCCACTAAATGAATAACTATTAATCTAGTTTTAGAGATTTAAAAGTCAAGACTCAGCTTGCTTCAGATTATAGATGTCAGAGGATTTGAACTCAAGTTTGCTCTACCCTCTAAATTGTCTGTAGGTATGATTATTCAACCAACATTAAATATACTTAATTTGGCTATAATTGATTTTATGAAACATTTTTGGCTCAGAAGAGCTCATTTGCTTATATTATGGCACGTTGCATGCCTAAGTGAACACTTCTATGACCTACCAGTATAGAAAACAATTAGAAAGGCACAGGATTACTTTGGCAGATACATTCTTAGCGACTGTATTCTGTCCTCTAGTGCACCTGACTTTCTCACCTGTCATTGAAAGCCATCTGTTGGGTCAGTTATCCCTGTGACTAGCACCTATCCTATTGTTCTATAGTTTTATTTTCCTTTGCTATTCCTCCACCAGGACTTTTGATTATTTTGCATTTGGCTCCTAGACATTTAATTCTAAATTTGGGAATTTTCCATAGTTTCCAAATGATTACTGATAATACATTTTTCAAAGTGGTTTCCTAAGTATAGTATATTTTTCTTGCTAAAAGCGGACCTTTCTTTTTTGTTTGCTTGTTTGTTTTTTTGGGTTTTTTTGAGTTGGAGTCTCACTCTGTTGCCCAGGCTGGAGTGCAGTGGCCACTCCCGGCCACCGCAGCCTCAACCTGCTGGGCTCCAGCACAGCCTTCCAAGTAGCTGGAACTACAGGAAAGCACTACCAAGCCTGGCTCATTTTTTGATTTATTGTAGAGATGAGGTCTCGCCAAGTTACCCAGGCGGGTCTCGAACCTGCGGACTCAGGCAATCCACTCACCTCAGTCTCCCAAAGGCGTGGGATTACAGGCTGAACCACCGGACCCGGCCAGGCTTTTCTTTTGTATGACTAAATTCTAAGACAACATGATCTCTCTCTTATATTTCCTATAAACTTCCATGTCATCATTTTCTCATGAAAGGATTAAACTGAAAGTTGCTATAATTTTTTTAAAATTCCCCGTATCTTCTGATAGACGAAACCATCAATGGAAAGTCAAAAACTAAATAGCTGATCAAATTAATAAATGTCCACTATTTCTTTGTTTGTTGTTTCAACTTTTTGAAGTAAATAATTCCAGTTATCTACATTTTAAAGATGAGATAAAATAAGCCTAAGCGAGCATAAGTGACTTGTATAAGTTAGAAGTCATGCGTGTATACTTTTAATAAGTTAATACATTCTACAACTAGGAAAAATACCATATGTATCAGATACCCAAAGTTGCTGTTTTTAATTCAAATTTATAGTAAGAAATGCACTTTATATCATGACCCAATGCAAACACACACTTATTCACTTATATATTTATCTCTGTATATATAACTTTATAGTATGTTTTATTCCTTATGTTTATTTTTACTTTAATTCCATGTAATTCAATTATATGTCTATTATAAAAATGCGGGTCATGACCTAATGAATTGATTTCATGACTCACTGATGGTGACCAATAGTTTGGAAAATCTGCTGTGCATGATATCATCTCTATGTCAATTTTGTACAATGCATTATGATCATCCAACTGACTAGAGAGTCTGTGATTACCTTCTGCAATGATATCACGGTTTCTCTGTCCTCCTGGAAGTGTTCTTTGTCACTGTTTCTCTATTCTCGTATATAGGGAGCTATATAGACATATACATCTAGTAAACCTAATCCTTAGAAGTAATGTATATTCTTCTGTATCTTTATTTCAGATAAAGAGTTATCACTAACTCTTGAAAATGCTTAAGTTGTTGCATTTTATCTATTTGTGTTGAAATGTCAGTTTCAGTGTTTGTGTCTCACTTAGTATTTTCTGAGCATCTAGCATTCCCGGGCACTCCTCTATGTCCTGAGAGCACACAAAGGAACACATCAAGCAATAACCCTGCTCTCAGAGAATTCACCTCTTATAATATGCATATTACTTTAGGGACACCTGGGAATATGGGTGCTTTTAAAAAGCTAGTACAATAATGCATTCAATTTTTAAACACCTTTGATAAAAATCTCTGCTTTGCCTATACCATTCTTGTAGAGTATATCTCCAATGGCTGACCTTTTAAAATCCAGAAATGAATTGAAATGTTCCTTGATTCTTTCTAGTAGTGAAAACTCAGCAATTAAAAAAAATGTTTCTTACTATGACAACTTGGTAGGGCTCTATTACATCCAGGCCTTCCATCATCTCCTATGATACAGGTGAGTGTCAAATAACCTTGAGGAACATAACTAGCACATCACAGTAATAGGTGACTGTTGACCCTGATTTATAATCCATTCCAAGTGTGGTGCCATTAATTATATTGCCTGGATCAAAAGAGAACTCTCAGAGTTTTGCTGTAAAACAATGTTGATATAACATTGTTTTAAAATACAGTCGGCCCTCCATATTCTTGAGTCCTACACCTGCGCATTTAGACGAACCACGGATCAAAAATATTCTAAAGAAATTGCATCAACACTGAACATGTTTTTTCATTTTTCTCTAAATAATGCAGTATAACAACGATTTGCCTAGCATTTACAATGTATTAAATACTGAAAGTAATCTAGAGATGACTTAAAGCATATGGGAGATTGTACATAGGAAAAATGTAAGTACTTTGCTATTTTATATCAAGGACTTGAGCTTTTGTGGATTTGGTTATGTGGAAGGTCCTGTGACAAAGTTGCTCAGGGATTTTGAGAAATGACTGTACTCTTTCTATGAACATTTAAAATATGTTTATTTCTTCCTGTAATGGAAGGGAAAGCAATAGCACTCATTCTGTCTCTGTTTCAGGGCTTAGAATACAAAACAGCCTATAACCCTATCTGACATTTTGCTAATTTATATTGATTAGTAAGAGAGTAAAATTGTTTTCAAATATTCTTGTCAAATTAGTATCTAATGTATGTAGTCAAACATAGTGCTTTAAATTTTCTTATAAATTATTATATTCTACCATCCATATGTAGGTGCTTTAAATAAATAACTTTTGAGTCAAGCAGGACCTCTGATTATATCTTTTTATTTAAAAGGTCGTTACACCTAGTAATGTATGCTCATCCTATTTTACTGAACCTAGAAATGATTTTGCTGCCTATATTGAGCTCAGTTCATTTCACTAATAAGAAGAAAATGAAGGACCCAGTTTTTCTGGCCAGCAACCATTTTCCCTAACTATTTTCCCTACTAATTCTCCACATGTCTATCTGATGTCTCTCCATTATAAAATATCAATAAGATATTTTTTAAAAATCCTAACTATGGTATTTTTGGGCAGATTCTCTATGGCAATGTCAAGTACTTTCAAAGATACAAGTAAAGGACAAATTGAAAAATAAAGTCCATTCACAACAAAGGAAATATTTTATATGTGCCCAGATGGTTAGCAAAGAGACAGACAGAACACTTACAAAATGAGTAGAGAAATAAAAAGATTCATTTGTCCATTTTATGGAGTAGTTAAGAACACTTTGTTGCTAACAGATCTGGGCAATGCCTTGAGGTTATTTCCATTTTGTTGTTATTATAGTTACTATAGATTACTTAAGAAATCCAAAAGAAATATACATTGTAAGGGCACAATAAATTCAGGATATGATGTGATTCTCTACATCATAATTTATTTCATCGTAATGAGAAGTCAGGAGGTGAGTGACATGAATGAATATGAATC
>NW_007111646.1:0-928 GCF_000164805.1 Carlito syrichta
ATAGCAGCAGATTTATCTGCAGAAACCCTGCAGATTAGGAGAGCTTGGAGCCCTATCTTCAAAGTCCTAAAGGATAAACAATTTCAACCAAGAATAACCTACCCAGCCAAGCTAAGCTTCATCAGTGAGGGAGAATTAAAATCTTTCCCAGATATCCAATCCCTAAGAACTTATGCAGCCACAAAACCATCTCTACATGAAACACTTTAGAAGTACTAAACACAGAAGAAAAGGAAAAAAGAACAACGTTCTTCACAAGAGTTCAGGGAAAAGAATAAAATATACACGAACCAACCCCAAAAGCAAAAGAAAGACAAAAAAAAAAGAAAAACCAAGTGGAAGAACAATAACTCAATAAGAACTCCATGATAAGGATGAACTCTCACATTTCAATAATTAGTCTGAATGTGAATGGACTAAACGCACCACTGAAAAGACATAGAATGACAAAATGGATAAAATATCACCAGGCAACAATATATTGCCTTCAAGAGACCCATCTCACTAGAAAGGACATACACAGACTCAAAGTAAGAGGATGGGAAACAAATTTTCAGGCGAATGGAACACAAAAGAAAGGAGGAGTCGCGATCCTAATTTCAGACAAAATACCATTTAAGCTATCAAAAATTAAAAAAGATACAGAGGGCCACTACATAATGATAAAAGGTTCACTCCATCAACAAGAAATATCTATCCTAAACATATATGCACCCAACATAGGCGCACCAACATTCATAAAGCAACTTCTAGGAAAACTAAAGAAAGACATTGACTCTAACACCATAATAACTGGGGGACTTTAATACACCACTCACAACCTTAGACAGATCATCAGGACAAAAAATCAGCAAGGAGATCCGGAACCTCAATGAGACTCTGGACCAATGGACTTAATTGATACCTATAGAACACTCCATCCAAAGAC
>NW_007111647.1:0-913 GCF_000164805.1 Carlito syrichta
AGTCGGGATAGTGTCATTTGAAGATAAAATTAGGTTAGTTGCAAATGTAGGCCATTGTTTTGCTGGCTCAGATGGATGGCTGTTTCCTAAGCTTTGGCCTCCTCCACTATCTTGGGGAGGTAAATCTCTCTTTCTCTGTTTTTCTCTCCAATTTACTTTCCATATAAACTATATTTTAAATATAAAAAATGAAAAATGAAAATGCTAAGGATGTTGCAATTTTAAAAGAAATACAATTTATACATAAATATAATTATCTAAAAATGATTAAAAGTGCTCAGTCATTGCTTCTTAGCCTTTTGGCTAAGACTAAGTGTTGCATCTGCTCTTATTAGTTTAAAATGCTCAATTAAATCCACAGAAAGGAGACAAAGAGACCTTTGACAACAAATAGAAAACAGACACAAAAATGATTATTAATCTAAATATACCAATTGAAAATGAGAACAACCTATATGCACGAATTATAATACAGAGATTATTAATTAACATGGGTTTTTTTTAAAAAATACCCAACTCTATATTGTCTATAAGAAGTACACACTAATATAAACACAATTATAGTTTAAAAGTAATGAGAAAACCAGCCGGACGTGGTAGCGCATGCCTGTAATTCTGGCTACTTGGAAGGCTGAGGCAGAAGGATCACCAGAGCCCAGTAGATCGAGGCTGTGGTGGCCAGGAGCTGCCACTGCACACCAGTCTGGGTGACAACTCAAAAAAAAAAATGAGATATAACAAGCTATACCATGCTAGTATTAACCAACAGAAAACTGGAGTACCTATGGTAATTTTAGGCAAAGGAGACCAGAACAGGAAAATTATGAGAAATAAATAGGGTGTTATATAATGATCAAAAGACCAGTTATCCAAGAAAATGTAACAATCATAAATGGGTAAACATCCAACATGA
>NW_007111648.1:0-1372 GCF_000164805.1 Carlito syrichta
GACTGAGGGAGATACCAACTTTCAGATAGCTGCTTCCCTTCCACACTTCAGTGAAGGGGGCAGTTCCACCAAGATGAAAGAAAGCCACTCCATGTCTCCAAGAGCACCTGTGGCATAGTAGAGTCTGGTTGCTTGCCAATCCTGCTGATGAGTCACAAAGGAGGAGGCTTAGGAGGAGGTCACCAGAGCTCCCAGAGACCCAGGGCCCCTGTTGCCAGTACCAGGAGGGAACAAACTCTGACCTACAGGAAAGGACCTGCTCTGTCCCTTCCACACTGCATTAGTGAAGCAGTGCCATATGGTTATTCCCCAGTTCACCAGTCTTCCTGGCATTATTGTCTCTCCCAAAAGTGGACCAGAGGAGGAAGGTCAGGTATAAAAACAACAAAAACTCCCACCCCAACAGAAGCAACTTTATCTAATAAAAGATAACAAAACAAAAAATAAAAAGAGAAGTCTGTCTTCACAGAAAACAAACAAAAACAAAGTGAAAAAAATGGCAATCCCCAAAGACTTAATGAGTTAACACCTAAAGAAAGGGATTTCCAGATTCCAAGCAATAGAACCCATCGAAAATGACCTGTTCCTGATGACAGACACAAGACTGGATGTCAAAGACATTCACCAAATTCCATGAGAATGTGGACGCACAAATCTTCCAGGCCATGAAAACAGTGCACAGAATAAAGGATGCTTTTAGGATCAGTTGGAGTGCTCTATATATGTCTTCTTCAAATGTAACATGTATTATCGACTCATTTTTTACTTTGCCTCATTTGGGTAAAGTAAATGCGACGGAAGAAATTTAAAATCATTCAATTTTGTTTTCAGTCTCTTTAGTACCAAAGTTACAAAAACATTCACAGACACACACTGGTGTACCTTCTATCACTGTATAAATATATATGTTATATTCATTTTGTTTTGTGCTTCTTTGTGCTTAGGGTGGGGGCAGGAGTATGCCTCCAATTCCCCATCTCCTACCTATCACCTATTCTACCAGGCCCATCCTAAAATTCACTTCCTGAAAATGATTTCCAAATCCCTCTCCTATCTGATCACAATTTAAGTTTCACTTGTATCACAGTTCTTGCTCCCTCAAGTCTTCTGATATTTCTAGACTCATCTTTCACCACTTCTTAAACTATCATCTTGCCTGACACACATCTTTGTTCATGCAGGTCACTCTTCTTAGAATGTTGTCCCCTGATCTCCTCCTGAAGCAGGAGACAGATGGTGTCTGCTCAGTCATCCTCCACTTTATCTCATCCCTCGACTGAACTTTATATTCTTTGAGAATGCATCTTTGTATCCTCTCCAGCATTTGAAACACATATGTAGAGTCCTGCAAAATGCTTATGGACTGTGGTGA
>NW_007111649.1:0-876 GCF_000164805.1 Carlito syrichta
GTGGTCCTCACTGTTGTCCCCGTATCTTGTACTCAGGTGGCAGAGACACGTACCCATTGCATCATCATATAGAGTGGTGATGGAGAGTGGGTCTCAGGGAACACATACTATAATCAGTGAACATTGTAATTTACAAGTAGTTTATGAATCTCAGCTCTCATCCCTTATTTGACTTTCAAAACTACAAGAGACATCAAAGCTTCCCACCCAAGGAATCACTGGGCTGTGGGCAGCAAGGTACAAGGTGAAGTGGATGTGTTTGTGGAGGCATGGTTCCAGGTAGGCACACATGCTGCCCATGGCTCTTCCCACATGGGATGAACACCTGTCTTTTTGCACCAGCCCACCTCTCAGAAGGCATTCAGTGTTCCAGGTGGTGCAAGTCTGGACCTGGCACTATTGTGAGGCCAACCTCAGCGTTAGCATCAGAAAAATGAGTGTGACAGCCCCAGGCTGAGCCCTGGCACAGAACAGATGTGGTCTGCATATGCTCCATCCCCACCCCATGTCAGATGACATCCAACTTCCAAATTCAGACAAGATGGTTCCCAGGCCCAAGCTCCTCCCTGAGAACCAGGTATAGGAAGTCTCCCTCAGATGTGAGTGGGCAGTCAGTGAACACATTCAGGATGGGAGGCCAGGACTGCCGATTGCAGAAGCCCACAGGATTATAAAAAGGGGGAGACATTGGCAGAACAGGGTCCCCAAGCCAGCCAGGCAGCCTCAAGTCCACTCCAACCACCCCTGGTAGGCAGGGGTATGGACCTGTGATACCAGACCTGCAGTATTCCTGAGATTAGTCAGATCTGGGGCAAAACCATGAAATCTATACATGCTGGAAATTCACTGATTTTTTTTTTTTACGGACCCCTTTGC
>NW_007111650.1:0-826 GCF_000164805.1 Carlito syrichta
TTTCAGCATGTTTGAGTTCCTTCTTTCCAGATGTCAAGCCGTTTTCAAACCTGGTGTTGGCAAATACTTTTTCCTAGTCTGTAGGCTGTCTCCCTGCTCTCTTGATCGTTTCTTTGGCTTTTCAGAAGCTTGTCAGTTTAATAAGGTCCCACTTGTCTATCTTGTCTCTTATGACCTGTGGGTTTCGAGTTTTGTTCAGGAATTGGATGCCAGTTCCAATTTCCATGAGAGTATGTCCTTCATTTTCTAAGGTTTTTATTGTTTGCGGTTTTACATTTAGGTCTCTGATCCATTTGTAGTTAACCTTTGTGCGTGAGGAAATATAGGGGTCCTGTTTCAAACTTCTGCATGTGGTCAGCCAGTTTTCCCAGCACCATTTACTGAATAGGTTATCCTCTCACCAGTGGTAGGTGGTGGAGGCTTTGTTGAAGATGAGTTGGTTGAGATATTGAGGCTTTGCGTCTGTAATCTCAATTCTATTCCATTGATCTATATGCCTGTTCCTATACAAACACCAAGCTGCTTTGATGATTGTAGCTTTATAGTAATGTTTGAAGGCTGGTAATGTGATACCACCTGCTTTGTTTTTTTTGCTGAGGATTGTTCTGGCTATTCTTGGACGTTTATTTTTCCATATGAATTCCTGTGTTGCTTTTTCTAGGTCTGAGAAGAATGTTGCTGGTTGTTTGATGGGTATTACATTGAATTTTTAGATCGCCTTATGTAAGAAGGACATCTTCACAATGTTGATTCTTCCAATCCATGAGAATGGGATGTTTTTCCACTTGTTTGTGTCATCTTTGATTTCTTTGAGCAGTGTTTTGTA
>NW_007111651.1:0-891 GCF_000164805.1 Carlito syrichta
ACATACAAAAACCTTGTCTTGTAGGTTGTGGTAAAGATTAAATGAAATATATGTAAAATTCTAAATACACTAATTTAGCATATAAAACTATCTCAGTGATTATTTTCTGGTTACCTATTGATGCACAATAGTTACTCTAAACTTTGTGGCATAAAATAGCAAACATCATGTGATGCTAATGGTTCTGAGTATCAGGCCACAGACAGAGATAAGGCACAGAGAGGGAAGCTTCAGCAGCTGGAATCATCTAGAGTTGTCTTCATTCACTTGTCTGGCATCTAGGCTGGAATCACTCAAAGTATAAAATGGAGCACCAGTATGTATTCTCTCTTTGTGTCTTGGGCTTCCCACAGCATTACAAACAACTGTGTCCCAATAGCATGAACCCAAGAAAAACCATTCCAAGAATAAGCATTCCAAGATAGCCAGGGGCAAGACACATGTTTTAACTATCTTTAGAGACATCACAAGTCCACTGAGATTTCTGTGGGAGGGAAGATAGAACACACTTAGAGATGAAAAATGTTTTAAAGAATTTGTGGAGGCCATTTTATTAAAACGACCACCGTTCCTATTCATAGTATAAATTAAACATGCTGATCTCTGACAGTGCTTGCTAGAATCACTGCTAGGAAGTATTCTGCAACTCTGTGGTTACAAAAACTTGGACCAAGACAGTCTAGAAATTGTGAATTCTGATTCTGAGCTAGTTAAGAGTGACTTCAAGTCACTTTAGAAAGGAAGTTGTTAACTCTATAAATTCCTATGCTTTAGATTTTTTTCAGTTAATAGATTTTTTCCACTGGAATTTTAAGCAGTGAAAATGATTCATTTACATTACATGACTGTAGGTGGGCTCTTTGCTAGCATCCACACATGTACTTCTATAAA
>NW_007111652.1:0-869 GCF_000164805.1 Carlito syrichta
AATTTAGCATCTAGACACTTCAAAGCTGTCAGGGTTGATTGGTTTGCCTAGTATCCACTGCTCAATCCTTACAATTAAATGTTGTAATAAAAAAAATCATGGCAATATAGTCTCTTTCTAGCATCCACTTCCAGACTTGTTCAGCTTCTACCCATTACCCAGTTCCAAAGAAGCTTTTACATTTTTAGATATCTGTTATAGCAGCACACTGCTCCTTTTCACTAATTTCTGCCTTAGACTTTCCAGTTGCCATTGAAAAATATCCAAGACTGGGTAACCTATAAAAAAATTTATTTCTCAGTTATGAAAGGGTGGAAGTTCCTGATCTAGGCATCAGCAGATTTAGTTTCTGGTGAGGCTACATTCTCTGCATGTAGGATGGCACCTTGAATTCTGTGTCTTTGTGTGTAGAGATAAGAAAAAGGCCTAGGATGCTTCCTTTAACCTCTTTGATAAGGTTGCTATTCCCACTTATGAGAACTCCAGCCTCACGACACAATCACCTCAATTTTGTTGCTTTGAGGATTTAGTTTCAAATAAATATTGGAAGAGATACAAACATTCAAACCATGGCACCCATTATTATCTATGGCATACATTTATTTTTGCTTATACTCATTTATGCATTCATTCATCATTTCATTCAGTCATTCATTTATTTTTGCTTTTGTTTTAATTTTTATTTTAAAGATGGTACGGTTTATGGTTAGCTATAAAATTGTCCATTGTGCAGGTAAAGTTTGGACCTCACTTTGGTCCCCACTTAACCTGGCTTGTGATCAGGTACCCTTATTGATGAAAGGCGCCCCATTGCCTCCCTCCCCTGGCATTTTCCCACTACTGTCATCCCTTTCTTATAGCATTATAAC
>NW_007111653.1:0-696 GCF_000164805.1 Carlito syrichta
TTCGACCCTGTTGTTTATGCTTCTGCTGGTCTCCAGCAGCCACTTGGCACCAAATCCCTTCCCTTCATAACTTGCTTTATCAGACAGATGGCCTGCACTCATTCTGTGAACACTAGTAGCTCTGCAAGGCCAGTAAGAGTGTTTGGCTTTCAAAGTAGTCACTTACTGGACCTTCATATTTTTGAAGCCAAATTAATGTCTCAGCCATGGTGTTCTGGTTTTATTTTCCTCCTGGGCCTGTGTATTCCTAAGACATCTCCTCATCATGTACACACATGACTTATTTTTCCTCATCATGGAGACTTGAGTGACCATTCTCACAAATGCCAGCTTAGTGAGGCACTAGCTTTGATTTTAAAATGGCTTAGCAAAGAGCGGCAGATATGTATCCACATTAGAGGACATTTACTTCCTTTCTACCCATTAACAGGGTATTTACTTCCTTTCCCAAATTTCTTAAAGGGCCACCGCCCATAATTGTTAAAAACAAAACAAAAATTAAAATTGTGCTTTCCGGTTATACACTTTTTACTTTTTTATTTTATTTTTTGAGTTGGAGTCTCACTCTGTTGCCCAGGCTGGAGTGCAGTGGCACACTCACAGCCATCCCAATGTTGACTTGCCAGGCTCAGGCGATCCTTTCTTCTTCAGCCTTCCCAGTAGCTAGAACTACCAGCTCATACTACCATGCCCCAC
>NW_007111654.1:0-840 GCF_000164805.1 Carlito syrichta
CTGGTTTGCATGTCAGCAACTGATAACAATTAAATTGGGAATAGGCACTTTCTCCTGGTCGATTGACATATAGCCCTCTGACACTACTTATTTAGTTTTTTTTTTTTTTTTTGAGTTGGAGTCTAATTTTATTGCCCAGACTGGAGTGCTGTGCCACAATCCCGACAACTGCAACCTCAACCTGCTGGGCTCAAGTGATCCTTCCCCCTGAACCTTCCAAGTAGCTGGAACTACAGGCGTGCGCTACCACACCCGACTAATTTTTGATGTATTGTAGAGATGAGGTCTCACCATGTTGCCAGTGTGGGCCTGGAACCCGCAGACTCAGGCAGTCCAGTCGCCTCAACCTCCTAGAGTGCTGGGATTACCGGGTGAGCCACTGAGCCCAGCCTTTATGTTGTTTTAAGGCAAATTTAAACCCTGGGGTTAGAGCCTAAGGACTTGTCAGAATATTGACTTTAATAGCTGAGATATATCACCTAAATGACATTCAAGACCTTAGCTTTGGTGGAACTTTTGGAATCTGAGGTATTCTCTAAGGCAGTGCAACTTAGACTCAGGGGACAGGCTTAGAAATTGTTGAGATGTTTCTAAATATATGTATAATTTATTTTATGATACAATTATTTAATCATGGATTTATTTTGCATATATGTAGCATAAATTTGTCCAGGATAAGCAAAATTATTTAAACTAATTTTTAAAATAACTGTGCAATTGGTATTTTTTGGGAGATACACATATTCCGCTTGTATTTATGCAGTTGTTGATTCCTGAATAAGTCAGAAAATTAATTATAAATTGTTGGGAGCCAGCCATGGAAGGCCTGCCTGAGCGTTA
>NW_007111655.1:0-905 GCF_000164805.1 Carlito syrichta
TACCCCCAAACTATTAAATAATGACTAAATACTGTTTAATTGATTAGACTACATTGAATTTGATATAGATCTCAATTTTTAATTTTTTTATATTTATGGGTACATGAATTATATGATAGATTTATAAATTTATGGGGCACATGTGATGTTGGATACAAGCATACAAGGATTAATCATCAAATCAGTTCAATTGGGATGTGTATCACCTCAAGCATTTATTATTTCTTTATGCAAAGAGTATTCTCATCTCCACTCTTTTCGATATTTTAAAATAGGGAATGTTGTTTTTTATAGCCAGCCTTTTCTCAATCGAATACTAGGCCTTATTCATTCTAACTATATTTTTGTACACATTTGCAGACTATTGATTAGACTTTTTTTCTCACATGAGCTAGACCTGCGGGACAGACAAGGATCATATTTCCTTGTTTGTGTTTTATGATTAAAGCATAGCGATTTTGGTAATAGACACAGTCAAAAAGCCCATATATTAATTTGCAAGTACAAAGTTCTTGTATTCCTGTGTCATTATCACAGCTTCTATTAATGACGGTATTTTCTTTCCTAGGTTCCACCATAAATGGAAGAAAGGAAAAGTTTTGGGGATCAAGTCTGAAAGAACAACATGGTTGTTCATTGCCTCTTCCTATTTAGAAAACACCTCCAAATATGAATACACATGTGTACGTATGCTACATGCATATGTATGTAGAGTCACATGCCCTCAAGATAAAGAATAGTGTAGTATATACATATGATCTTGTCTAAGAGATCAATACTTTTGAGATACAGTCTAAATTCATACATGATCCTTAAAAAATATTTCTTGCTGGGGTCGGTAGCTCAGCCTGTGATCCCAGCGGTTTGGAAGGCCGAGGTGAGTGGATTGCCTGAGGCCGTGGTTC
>NW_007111656.1:0-784 GCF_000164805.1 Carlito syrichta
CAGGACAAGAGGAAGTGGGCACAGGATTTCTCTTTGGCATGATGAAAATGTTGTAAAATCAATTGCGGTAATGGTTGCACAACTCTGTGAACATACTAAAAATCGCTGAATTGTGTATTTTAAATGAGTGAATTGGCCGGGTTCGGTGGCTCAGCCTGTAATCCCAGCACTTTGGGAGGCTGAGGCCAGTGGATTGTCTGAGCCTACGGGCTCGAGACCCACCTGGGCAACTTGGTGAGACCTTGTCTCTACAAAATCAAAAACCAGCAGGGCGTGGTAGTACACGCCTGTAGTTCTGGCTGCTTGGAAGCCTGAGGCGGAAGGATCGCTGGGGCCCAGAGGTCGAGGCTGCAGTGGCTGGCAGCGGCCACTGCACTCCAGTCTGGGCGACAGAGTGAGACTCCAACTCAAAAAATAAATAAAAAATAAAATAAAAATAAATGAGTGAATTATATGGTACATGAGTTACATCTCAATAAAGTCATTATTATTTTTAAAAACCACATATAGTATGATTCTATTTATATGACATTATGGAAAAAACAAAACTAGAGCAACAGAGAATAGGTCAGAGGTTACCAGAGATTGGGACGGGGGTAGCCCAAGGAAGCTTTGTGGGGGTGATAGAATTGGTCTGTATTCTTAATATGGTGGTGGGTAAATGAAATGGACATGTATTAAAATGTATACAGCTGTATAGCAAACCTTAAACATCTATTAAAGAAACAAAAACAAAAAAGTGTTTCTTTTTTTTTTTTTGAATCAGATTCTCACTCTTGTTGCC
>NW_007111657.1:0-746 GCF_000164805.1 Carlito syrichta
TCATATTTCTGCCTAGCATGATACAATATCTTGTGTGCAACCAAAACACACTAACTCCTTTCTCATAAGAAGATATAAAGTCCTTGAATGATGTTTAGTCTTGTCCTTGATAGCCTATAACCTAAACAGACTATAAAGCCAAAGCTTCTTATACTACATCATAAAGAAACAAGACAGAGGAGAGAACAAAGATGTTATACAGTGTACACACACATGCATATGCTTACACACATGTATGCACACATATGAATTCAGGAACAAGATAAGGAGGAGATATTTGTGATGGTTATAGACCTCACTTTTGTAATCTATCACATGGCCATAGCTGATATTTAAAACTACCTTCTTCCACTACCCACTCCATATTCTTTTGACTTAATCAAGTACTTCAACTGGTCATGATTCTTTACCTGATAGGATGATATAAACCATGATTCCAGAAGTGTCTGGAACATTAGAGTTCTATCTGAGTAAGATTGTTGTAATTTTCCATGAACTTCAATCACAATGCAATACTGGGAGGCATTCAAAGGCACGGTCCTCAAACCCTGAGCCATGGACAGGGCTTGTTAGGAACCAGACCACACAGCAGGAGGTGAGCAGCAGTGAAGCAAACAAAGCTTTGTTTGCATTTACAGTGGCTCCCCATTGCTTGCATTACCTCCTGAGATCCAGCTGCTGTCAGATCAGCTGAGGCATTAGATTCTCTCAGAAAGCACAAAATCTATTGTGAACTGAACATGTGA
>NW_007111658.1:0-966 GCF_000164805.1 Carlito syrichta
TGATTTGAGTTCCTCTGGGTATATTACCAATAGGGGAATTGCTGAGTCATATGGAAGATCAATTTGTAGTATTTTCAGAAATCACCACATGTCTTCCAAAGAGGTTGCACTACCTTACATTTCGACCAGCAGTGTAGAAGCTTTTCTTTTTCTCCACATCCTTGCTAGCATCTGTTGTTGTTTGTATTTTGGTGATGGCCATTCTTACTGGGCTTAGGTGGTATTTCAATGTAGCTTTGATTTGCATTTTTCTGATGATGCCTGAGTGTCTGTTGACTGCCCTTATATCTTTTTTTGAGAAGTGTCTATTTATATCTTTTGCCCACTTTTAAAAGAGACTGTTTTTTTTTTCCTTTCTGGCATTTGAGTTTCTTGTAGATCCTAGAGTTTTGGCCTCTGCCATATATACAGTTGACAAATAATATTTCCCATTCTGTGGGCTGTCTCCCTACTGACTTGATGGTGTATTCTGCTTTGCAGAAGCTCATTAATTTTATGAGGTCCCACTCGTCTATCTTATTTCTTAAGGTATCGGTTTAGGGTTCTGAATAAGAATTGGTTGCCGGTCCCAATTTCCATAAGGGTGTCTCCTGCATTTTCTAAGACTCTTAGAGTTTGAGGTTTTACATTTAGGTCTTTGATCCATTTAGAGTTAATTTTTGTGTGCGGTGAAATGGAGGGGTCCTGTTTCAATCTTCTGCATGTGGTTAGTCAGTTTTCCCAGCACTGTTTACTGAATAGATTCTCCTCTTCCCTGAGACTCTATAGGATGATGCAAAGAGGAAATGAATGGAAGCAATAAACAGATACACACACACATACTGAAAACAAACGAATAACAACAAGGCTAAACAAAACGATCAGCAACAAAAAGACCCCCAAGTAATCTCAGCCCACACATACATGCCTAGCACAATGTGAATAGGGACAAAGAACAGAAAGACCGAAGGAAAAACGGGGGGGGGG
>NW_007111659.1:0-778 GCF_000164805.1 Carlito syrichta
AGGAGTCACTCTCGAGGACTGAGACCTAACATGCTATGGCGAATGGATGTAACTCACTCTCCCAGTTTTGGTAAATTGTCTTATTTGCATGTGACTGTAGATACATTTTCTCATGTTATTTTAGCTTCAGCAAAAACTGGAAGAAGCCTACAAGGACGTGGTACAACATTTATTCTTTTGCTTTTCACAGCTAGGTATGCCAGAGCAACTGAAAACCAACAACGGTCCTGCATATACATCTAAATCTTTCCAGCAATTTTACTCCTAAATTCCCTACAATCCACAAGGTCAAGCCATAGTTGAAAGAGTTCACCAAACTTTAAAAAATCAATTAAGTTATGAGAGGGTGAGTTCAAGTATAGTTCTCCTCACCACATCTTGAATCACACTTTATTTGTTATTAATCATTTAAATTTGGACCTTTCAGGCTATTCAGCTATGACTAGACATTGAGATCCAGAAGAAAGTATAAAACCTCTGATAAAATGAAGTCTTCTTACAGGAAAAGGGGAGAGCCTGCTTTATTTCGTGCTCAAGTCAAACATATTACTAATCATAATTTTTCTTATAAAGGACATTCCAACTCCCTCTCTATTTGTTTTTATAATAATTCTACTTTTAATAATTATCAGACTTCTTGCTTAATGTCTACCTTTAAGTCTCTGAAGTACAGAAAGCCCTTATCAGACAGTATCAAGGACGGTTGGCGACTGGAGATGTTAATGCCTGGAGGAACCGCCCCTGGCCGTGCGACTAGAGCTTCCTCAGCGTATCTGCT
>NW_007111659.1:2170-3056 GCF_000164805.1 Carlito syrichta
TCAGTACACTTGATGGAAGGTGCATGGCGGAATTGTTTCTGTCTTTCTAAGTTTAGCTTCTTTCTAGATATTTTTTACTTCTATTTCCTGGTAGACTGGGTAGTCCTTGTTCCCGAAAGCTGTTTCCCCTAGGGCTAAGATTAGAAACTAAATTACCATGATAGTTCTGTCCCCTGCCCCTAGCCAGGTAGAACGTTTTCTTTTGTTTCGTTAATTACCGAAACTCTGTCTGCTTCAGCCCATGGCCGCCATCTTGGAAGCCCTGCATTTCCTTGTTCAAGAGTGTGACAGCTACTATTTGATTTTTAGAGTAGACTTGTTGGGATAAAATATATACATATACACTCATAGCTGCGTAAATCTATGCTTGCTGTTTTGATTCCTTTTGCTACATTATTCAAGTGTAATAGTTACTATATGATTTATAAAAGAATTAACGATAAGGTATTAGCTTAATAGGATATAGCATAGTATTAAAGTCCAATAACTAGATCATATGAAAATTAAAGTTTAGACATATGAAACATGAATTATAGTAAAGTTTTGTAGTTTAAGAATAAGTTTTAACTGAGTTATAAGGCATTATGTTAAATTGTAATAGGTTAATAGTATAACTGACAGTTAAGTCATTTAACTAAACTTATAGATTATAGTATAGTGTTAAGTTGATAATATTAATTGTTAAAAATATTGGGAATCAGTGAACTTGGATTGAACCTAGAGTTAACTCAGGAAAGTTTTTTGTATTAATCAGGGTATAGAGCAAAGAGTATAATATGAATGATTCGTTGAACATTATGGAAAACACTTTGAACGATTTGTATTGAAATTGTGCACCTGTGACCTTGATGTAAGCACGGCAGGCATCATGGAATTTGAATTGTTG
>NW_007111660.1:0-553 GCF_000164805.1 Carlito syrichta
ATCACCAACCCAAAAGAATCAATGGTAGCCCAGCTGTCTTTATTTGAACTACACATAATGACAGAGTAGTTATGGCAATTTTTCATTTTGCTTCGAGGTTTTTTTCTCAGGTAATTGTGCCAAAGTGTACTTGTTAAAAACTGTCAGTGGATATAAAAATAGTAAACGAAATAGCAAATAATTATGCTGTGAATATTATTTTGACTTTTCATTAGATGTAAGTGTTCATTTCTTAGACATGAATATTTATTTTAAGCAGGCAGAGTGGCAAAATATCAACAACATGAGATTAGGGTCTATAGACCAGCAGAGTTCTTCAAACAGATTTAGCAATATACCTTGAACACATTGTCATGTTTTTAAGCTACAGTGTCTCATTTCTGCAGTTGAGGGAAAGATATTCATTTATCTGTTGTTTTGAGGATCAAATGACTCATTCAGGAAGTAACTTAGATGAATAATCTAGCAGGGGTGAACTTTTTGTTTTTAGATACTCAACTCGAAATCAAGCTAAGGAAAGTGTGAGTCACAGTGACATTTCTTTCCTTGCTTA
>NW_007111661.1:0-843 GCF_000164805.1 Carlito syrichta
AGTTCCTGAGACAATTAACGTATTTTGGCCAGAAGAGCTTCCTAGAGGGATTATTAATATACAGAAAAAAATGAAAGGCATTTTCTGATCTGGAGGAAAGAAAACAATTTTCAGGTATGATGTGTTAGTTTTGAGGCTCTAGCAAGTTTTAGCCTTTGGAAGCAGAGAAGAGGTGAACATTCTGGTATACAGGGAAATGCCTTTCATATGGGGAATTTGTAACTTGGACATGGTAATTAAATCCATGGGAGCAGAACAGGTTTACTTTACCAAAACTATGAGAGCCAATACTGCAAAGAAAAAAATTCATAAATTAGGAAGCAGTGAGTGAATGCTCTTTTAATAACACCATTGACTTCTTCAAATTTAATGGTATTGTTTCCATAAGAAGCAGGCATCAAAATGACCCCAGAGCAAAGAACATGTATAATCAACCCCTGAAGCTCTTGTAGCATGCCCTTAAATGATAATCAGCCACTTCTACCACATTAGGTAGAGATACCAAAAATATTCAGAAATACATGTCTGTTCATAATTAGCACAGAGTGTATTTTATTTGAAATTAGAATTGCAATTAATTCTTGGCTATATACCCACAGATTACCCACATTGTGGCTTACTGTGTTATAATAAATACTTCCATTCTTTTACATTAACTGACTTGTTGACACACAATACTCTATTTAGACCTAATCTGCTGCCTAACTGAACTAACCAGTTTTCTTAGGTGCCCCCCCAAAAGCTCTCTGTATACAAAGTATAATATTGTCTTACAATACTTTTTGAGTTGGTGTCTCACTCCATAGCCCAGGCTAGAGTATAGTAGCATGCTCATAGCCACCC
>NW_007111662.1:0-744 GCF_000164805.1 Carlito syrichta
CCGTGCCTTTCAGGTGAGATCTCATCTCTACAACAAAATCAAAAAAAAAGCCGGACGTGGTAGCACACGCCTGTAATGCCAGCTACTTGGAAGGCTGAGGTGGAGGATCACCGGAGCTCAGCAGGATGAGACTGCGGTGGCCGGGAGCGGCCACTGCACTCCAGTCTGGGCAACAGAGTGAGACTCCAACTCAGAAAAAAAAAAAAATTGTTATCTTCGAAGCCAGATTTCTGGGGTCAGTGTTGTTAGGGTCCAGGTAGGGTGAGGGTAGATGGATGGAGAAAGGAGAGGCACAAGGAGACAAAACACAGGTAGAGTTGGCAAGCCAGAGGTGAACGTTGGCAACCCAGAGATCCGAGTAAATGTAAAAAATTGTGACACAAAATGGTGAGAAAAGATTTATTTAAGAAAGCTTCACTTCCCACAGACAGGGAGGAGCCTACACTCTAGATAAGTGATAAGAGCCCTGGATTTAATCCTCTCCCTTGGGGGTGTCATAATCAGGTAGGTGTGACTGCCATGACTTCTGCATTGACCATCTGGGAATGTCTTGGAGATCCTGCGACAGAGACCTGCTAATGTTTGCCCATATTCTCATAACCCCTAGAGAAGGTCTTGATGAGGTCCCAGTGCTCCTGTAAATTCCTGAAAAACATTCCTTAGAGCTAATGGAGGATACATTTTCCCTTTCTTTCTTTTTTTTAGTTGGAGTCTCACTCTGTCATCCAGACTGGAGTGCAGTGA
>NW_007111663.1:0-828 GCF_000164805.1 Carlito syrichta
CCATTTAATCCCCACAAGGGAGACTGGTACTATGATAACTCCCAGTTTTAGATGAGAAATTGAGGCCCAGAGTTGTAACTTGAACCAGGTTACCTAACTAATAAGTCTGTGTGGCACATACATATACACAAACATACAACTTAATTTGTCCACCATTCACAGACAAATATGCAAATGTGTGAATAATGTATAACTTTCTTATAACATTAATCCATAATTTCCACAAATGACTTCCAACATTTTTGTCAGTATCATCAGAGAGAGAGAGTCAGAAACAGCAGTCTTGAGTACAGTAACTGGCATATGGAAGGCATAGTTGTTTCTCTCCTCTTAAAGCGTGTGAGGTATTTTGTATTGTTCAGAGCTGCAGCCTCAGCTCAGAATAGTAGTTGGTACATCAAAGGTGGTCCACATCAGTGGGAGGAATCATGTTTAATGAGGAAGAAACAGTGACTTATGTAACAACTAGGTTATGGCCACGCATGTAAACAGAAGAGAACAGTTAAGGTCTAGAAGTCAATTTTATATGAAATAGATAAATAATTTAGACAACATTATTTGACCTAAATTATTTAGATAAATGTCTGAATTTCTTAAAATTTGCAAAACAATTATTCCAAATAGTTCTGCTTTCAGTATCAATGCATTTTAAAATCATGTTATTTCTGAACTCAATTGTCCACTAACTTTACACCTACCATACAACTAACTCCCATTTGTAGAAACCTTAACACTGGCAAAGCACTCCCATACATGTTGTCTCTGAGCCTATATAATCACAAGTGGGCATGGACCATTTACTCACTGCTTCCTGAACACAAGCTTTGG
>NW_007111664.1:0-1365 GCF_000164805.1 Carlito syrichta
CTTAAACATAAGCTTTTGGTCACAGTCCAAAATATCTATTTGCCATTTCCTCTTCCTTGATGCCTTCTCTTTCAAGAAAATCACACACACACACACACACACACACACACACACACACACACACACTCACTCCAACAGGAGAGATATACATTATATAATATATATTCTGTATGAAGTAGAAGATTCTTCTTCTCTTTAGTTCACAAAGTGCAAAAACCACATATTGAGTTGCATATTTTTTATTCATTGTTAACCCTTATTTTAAAATCAGACACCTGGCTTAACATTTTATGGAGAAAAGGTTAAAAGCCCATAACAACAGCAGAAAAATCAACAGGAGCATTGTAAAATATAAAATAACAGCATCTATATCACAGAAAATCTCTAAAATATCTATTTTTTAATTGATTGCAAAGTAATACTATCAGTTGTAAAAGTAAAACTATTTTGTCATGCATGTTTGGAAGAGTTCAAGTCCATTTGCATTCATGTAATAGCAAAGAAAACATGAAAAAAAGACCGTTATTATCTAAAATGGATCAATGTCTTCTTTCTTCACAAAATAAGTGAATCATCATAAACCAGTTTTACAAATCACAGATTTCTGAATGACATTCACAGCATAATTTCTTGATATTTCATTTGCTATTTTATATCAACTGATGCATTTTAACACATGCATTTTTGCACAATTACCAGGGGAAAAATAGCCTAAACCAAATTGAAAAGTTACCATAACTACTAGTTCAATATGTGTGGTGAAAATAGAGACATGCGATCTACCATTTATTCTTTTGAGTTGATCACTCCTTGTGTGTCTTTTCCCATCAAATGAACTTTAGAGGAGGAAAATTCAACTTTTAGCAAAAAGAAAGTGCCTTAGAAATTTCAAATGATATCAATACAGATATATCATGATTAGATTAAATAAAATACAGTACTTTAAAGAATAGTAATATATACTGATGGACTACAGATAGCTATCTTTATATTTCTTCAGGATGATGATATTTATTAAATAAACTTCTGCAGACAGATATGGCAATTCATGAATCATTATGCCAAAATATTTATAAATCAACTCATTGTTCACTTGTTATGATATACACTGGAACTCTATAATAGTACTTGATTGCCACTCTAAGGAACCTGAATAATGCATTTCAGAAGACTTGCACACCCCCACACAATTCTGGATTAATAGCTGAGCAAACAAGAAGTAATGTACTCCACTCCAGCAAAACCTGTTATAACATCAATCTGACTTTTCCTTAACACTTACTGCTTACTTCTCACTCATTCTCCACAACAAAGTGTCCTCTCCCAGAAGGAGTTCATCGGGGAATCTCTATCACATGCTCATTC
>NW_007111665.1:0-1376 GCF_000164805.1 Carlito syrichta
CGGGGTGCTGGATTTTATCAAAAGCTTTTTCTGCATCTAGTGATATGATCATGTGGTTTTTGTTTTGACATCTGTTGATGTATTTAATTACATTTATGGTTTTACGAATATTGAACCAGCCTTGCATGCCAGGAATGAAGCCTACTTGGTCATGATGGATGATTTTTGAGATGTATTGCTGAATCCGGTTTGCTAGGATCTTGTTGAGAATTTTAGCATCTATGTTCATCAAAGATATTGGCCTGTAGTTCTCTTTCTTTGTTGGATCTTTACCTGGTTTGGGTATCAATGTGATGTTGGCTTCGTAAAATGATTTGGGGAGAGTTCCATCTTTTTCAATCGCCTGGAATACCTTCAGTAGGATTGGTATCAGCTCCTCCTTAAATGTCTTGTAGAATTCTGCTGGAAAGCCATCTGGACCAGGGCTTTTTTTTGTAGGAAGTTTTCTTATTACGTGGTCGATTTCCTTGATTGTTATTGGTTTATTTAGGGTCTCAATTTCTTCTTGTTCCAACCTAGGTAGGTTGTGTGATGTCAGAAAGTCTTCCATTTCCTTCTGGTTTTCAAGTTTGTTTCCATACAAGTGTACGTAGTAGTCTCTAATTGATCTTTTGTATTTCTTCAGGGTCAGATGTGACCTTCATCTTTTGTGTTTCTGATTATGCTTATTTGGTTTTTTTCTCGTTTTTTCTTGGTCAGTCTAGCTAGGGGACCATCAATCTTGTTTACCCTTTCGAAGAACCAGCTTTTTGTTTCATTGATTTTTTGTATTATCTTTTTGTCTTCTATGTCCTGGATTTGGGCTTTTATTTTGGTGATCTGGATTCTTCTGCTGAAATTAGGGTTTTTGTGGTCTTGCTTTTCCATCTTCTTTAGGTGGCTTGTTAGGTTGTCAATTTCTGTTCCTTCCATTTTCCTCATGTGTGTTTGTAGGGATATAAATTCCCCTCTTATTACAGCTTTTAAGGCATCCCAGAGATTTTGGTAAGATGTTTCTTTATTTTCATTTGTTTCCAGGTATCTTTTGATCTCTATTTTGATGTCATCATTGACCCAGGAGTTATTTAGCATCATGCTGTTTAGTGTCCATGTCTTTGTGGGTTTTGCGGGGACTTTGTTGGTGTCAATGTTTATTTTTATTCCACTGTGGTCCGAAAAGGTGCATGGCAGAATTTCAGTCCTTTTAAATTTGCTTATACTTGATTTGTGTCCAATTATGTGGTCGATCTTAGAATATGTTCCATGTGGTGATGAGTAGAATGTGTATTCTGTGGTCTTTGGATGGAGTGTTCTATAGGTATCAATTAAGTCCATTTGGTCCAAAGTTACATTGAGGTTCCGGATCTCCTTGCTGATTTTTTGTCCTGATGATCTGG
>NW_007111666.1:0-1262 GCF_000164805.1 Carlito syrichta
GCCTCCATTGGGAGGCCTTCCTTGATAGCACTTTCCCAGCTCTGCACCATGGATAATGGAGGGTTTCTCCCTGCACTCCCCTAGCACCGAACTCGGAATAAGCCATCATGGTTGCCCAAGTATCTGCCTTTCCCAAGAGAACAAGCTCTTAAGGTTAAAGATTGGGTGCGAACACATAATATCTCACCCAGTCGAATACTGTACAAAATTTTCTTTAAGGGAAAACAATGTTATTCAAGTAAAAAATTGAGTTTTGAAGATAACATTTTCGAAGAGTCAAAAAAAGTCTACTAAAGAGACATAGGTGAAGGAATCTAAAAATACTTGAAAAAAAAAAAAAACCCAAAAAGCAAAAACAAGATTCTCTTTTGAAGTGTGGCCCCCATGTACTACACGTGGAATTTGTTCCTCCGCATCAAATGATAAAACAACATTTTTATCTGGAAGTTTTGAGATGGTTGCATCATGATTTGAAGAACAAATGTCCAGAGTTGTGACAAACAGGTGAGTGATTCTTCTGCCATGATCACACTGAGTTTTCAGCAGTTTTTGACCAACAAACAGGGGTGTGATCCTGTGCCCCATCCTTCCTATTCACCTGATTTAACCTCAGGCATCTTTTTATTGTTTCCCAGGATGAAAAAAGTCCTCAAATGGAAAGAGGTGAAGGGAAGAGGGAAGAGGTGAAGCAAACAAAACAAAACAAAACCAGCAGAAGCAAAAAAGTCATTAAAATTGATGAGTTTAAAAACTGATTTGAGCAGTGGCAAAAGTTCTTGACAGGCATATTGCATCAAACAGAGAGCACTTTGAACATGTAAGAACAAATCACAATTTTTTATAAGTGAATTCGGGTTTGGGGGTGTCCTTTTTAGTATGTGATTTAAACTATTATAGAGAAAATAATTATGTCACTCAACAGATATTACCCAAAATGAAACTTTTGGCTCTTATTTATATATTTATCATTGACCTGCTTCCCAAAGGATTTGAGAAGGCTTCGTTTTTTCTTACATTTTACTAACTGTATTTTAAATTTTCATTTGAGTAGAAACTTTTACTTGAAGGAATCCTGACACCTCACACTCAAGCCCTACCATTGGTGCACATTTTTGCCCAGTGACAAATGTATTGGGGCAAAAAGGAGACACAAGCCTGACAGATCTGCTCCAAAGAGAACTTACTGGACATGGACAGACTTCCCCTTGGCTCCAGTCACCATCATGACTTATAGTACCAAAACTAAGTGTCAGTATTTCCTA
>NW_007111667.1:0-691 GCF_000164805.1 Carlito syrichta
CTGAAAATTTGTTTCCCATCCTCTTACTTTGAGTCTGTGTATGTCCTTTCTAGTGAGATGGGTCTCTTGAATGCAGTATATTGTTGCCTGGTGATATTTTATCCATTTTGTCATTCTATGTCTTTTCAGTGGTGCGTTTAGTCCATTCACATTCAGACTAATTATTGAAATGTGAGAGTTCATCCTTATCATGGAGTTCTTATTGAGTTATTGTTCTTCCACTTGGTTTTTTCTTTTTTTTGTCTTTCTTTTGCTTTTGGGTTGGTTCGTGTATATTTTATTCTTTTCCCTGTACTCTTGTGAAGAACGTTGTTCTTTTTTCCTTTTCTTCTGTGTTTAGTACTTTCTTAAGTGTTTCATGTAGAGATGGTTTTGTGGCTGCATAAGTTCTTAGGGATTGGATATCTGGGAAAGATTTTAATTCTCCCTCACTGATGAAGCTTAACTTGGCTGGGTAGGTTATTCTTGGTTGAAATTGTTTATCCTTTAGGACTTTGAAGATAGGGCTCCAAGCTCTCCTAGCCTGCAGCGTTTCTGCAGATAAATCTGCTGCTATTCTGATTGGTCTTCCATGGTGGGTGATCTGGCCTTTTTCTCTTGCTGCCTTTAGGATTTTTTCTTTTGTGCCTACTTTATTTATGCGAATTATTATGTGTCTAGGAGTTGGTCTTCTCATTTTGTTGTCTTGCGG
>NW_007111668.1:0-633 GCF_000164805.1 Carlito syrichta
CATCTGTGTGTCAACAAGCCTAGAGTGTCCCCGCCCTCTGTCTCAGCAAAACATCTCAATCTCACCTCCTGACAAGAATTGTATATGACCAGTTAAGACATCTTTGAGCCCACCTCTGACCTGCAAGTCACCGCATGGAAATCCCGTCCTCCTCCCCTGGACAACCCAATGAGAATCTCACATGTATTGATTTGTGGTTTCTTTCAATTTCCACCTTCCTTAAACAGCATAGAACCCAGACACTGTTGGACCACACGTTTTCAGAAAATCCTGGGAATTGGTGTGCCTGGGCTGAAGTCCCCAAGTTCGGTTCAAGTATAAACCAGCCAGACTCGGTGGCTCAGCCTGTAATCCCGCACCTTTGGGAGGCCGAGGTGAGTGGATTGTCTGAGCCCACGGGTTCGAGACCCACCTGGGCAACTTAGCGAGACCTCATCTCTACAATAAACCAAAAAATTAGCCGGGCGTGGTAGTGTATACCTGTAGTTCCAGCTACTTGGAAGACTGAGGCGGATGGATTGCCGGAGCCCAGGAGGTCGAGGCTGCGGTGGCTGGGAGCAGCCACTTCACTCCAGTCTGGGTGACAGAGTGAGACTCCAACTCAAAACAAACAAACAAAAAAAGAATAAACCA